>NC_048307.1:4636485-4747326 GCF_013100865.1 Trachemys scripta elegans | reverse complement strand
TTTTTTTTCCCCTTCCCCAGTTAGGCCAGACCAGGATCCATAAATAAACCCTAAACTTTAGCATCTGTCCTTGTGTGACCAAAGATTTAACAGTTTTTCCTCACTGTTTAGTTTTAAACTTCCATGAATTATAAATTCGGCTTTCTGACTAGATTTTTTTTTTTTTTTTTTTCCTGGGGTGGAGGGTCCAATTTCAATCCCAATACATTCCTTTTAAACGTTGCGGTTTACTTTAAACAACTTGTGTCTTTCCCTTGAAAGCATCTGAAGTATCGTGACCAGTCCATTTAAATGCTAACTATAGTATTTTGTGCAAATGCTTTTCCTGCTGGCACACCAGTTCAGAGCAGATCTACTTCACTAGAAGGACTTTTCATTCTCCTAGGTATTCTGGCGTTTTTGCACTGGTAACAACATTTCTAAATCAGGCAGAAAAAGAGACCCCTAAAGCTGCTGCGGTCATGCTCCTGGGAGCAGCCAAAGAAATAGCACTTCATAAGGACCCTGCTCAGTAAGTATTCCAGTTCACCAGCTAATCCCCAAATCCCTTGGCCACAGTTGTGGCCCCAGGTGATTTACAACTGAATCATGGCAGAGCTTAAAATAATTTTAAATCAAAACGGGAGAGAAGTTGGAAATCCCAAACAAAGGGGGAGGATGGTCGAACAGTTAATTGGATTGCAACTTCTACTATCTGGACTTCTTTTATGAGCTTGGGCCGGTCACTCTATTTCTCGGTTTCAGGTCCCTATCTTTAAAATGAGTAATAATTTTCCATCTCTGTTTTGTGTGTTGAGCTTGTAAACCCCTGCCTTGAAGAGCTATCTCTTGTTCTATATTTGTACAGTGTCTAGCACAATAGATGCCTTCACTTTAGTCAGGGCTTTAAGCGCTATTGTAATACAGATAATATTAATTGTAGAAGGTACTCAATGCATTGAGTACGTTATAACGCTGCAAATACTTTGGAATATTTTTCTAATAACGTTCAATGGGGTAGATGTCATCTGTTTATGTAACTGGTTTCTCTTGTCAATTTGATTGCTTTAAAACCAGTCCTAGGAAGAATATGTAAGCACTAAACTAATGCATTTGTGTTAGGAACTTGCAAAATCTTGGTGTCTCTGCATCTTTGAGGACGGCTGTACCTTGTCTAATGGAAAGGTAAGACTTTGCTTAGTATGGTGTGAGATTCATTGTCAATGGGATGGTGGTTGGCTGCAAAGTTTCTATAGTTGTGTTACAAAGTACATTAACACGTCATATCCTCAAAGGCCAGCTTCAGTTACTGAAGGGTTTAAAATAGCTTTGGCGCTTGAAATCTAAATTTCCTGATCTAGAATTCCTTAAAGGTGAATTGTATAGCTCTAACACTAAGTAATACTAACTGTATCCATAATGTTACACAATTGTATTATATAAACCAGGATAGATCAATAGAAAAGGTTAGTTAAAACTTACCACTCTACTAAATTTCTTCTGAAGCCTGAGGAATGGGGACATGTAACACACACTTCTTTGCTTAACTCAATTCTTACTTTAGCTTTGCAGTTTACTTTTAACAGGAAATCCACCAGCCACAAAGCTAAGAACTGATTTTTGGGAAGACTTAAATCCTTTCCCTCCCACTGTTTCCCTAATTTAAACCAATGGCCAGGTGTAGCCTACATCTGTCCTCATTTTAAATGACTGCTTTTTACATTAGGGAAATAATTCTTTACAAAGTTAATGCCATATCACTTAGATTGTATACTTTATGTGACAGGGACCATCGTCTTGTTCTGTGTTTGTACAGCACCTAGCGCAAGGGAGTCCTGGTTATGACTATGGCTTCAAGAGAATAAAAACATGATCCCGAAGGAACATGAAATAGGATTTTTTTTATTTTTTTATTTTTTGCCCTCCAGTTTTCCTTGATTTGTTTAGGAGCTCCCATTTAAGACAGAAACCGTGAAATCAAGTGCGTTTTCACCACCACTCTTGCAATATCAATGGTTCACGTCAGAATTGACTTCCTACTTGCTGCTACATACCTATTACAAAACACTTTGTTTGTAATGGCATTTGAAGTTACTTATTTAAAAGGACAGTGTCAGTTTAAAATATTTTACTTTAAAATAAAGAATCTCAAATTTAAATTTTAAATCAAAAAAAAAAATTTTTTTACCACTATTCTGTTTTGTTTTTTGAATTTTGACTACAAATGATCTATCTAGTTTGGTACACACTGGCATGATGCTGTAGGGTTTATGTTGCAAACAGTGTGTGAGGCTCTTTGAATTAAAAAACCCCACAATAAATACTTGAATTTTAAAAACCGAAGACTTACACTGGTTGTAAGTGTGATGGTGGTTCTCCCCACCCCCCGTGTGCCACCTGGAACTGGGGTACCACTGAGACCTCTGACTCACCAGCCTTGGCTCCCTCTCAGCACTGCGCTGCTGTGATAAGCGATAGACCGCTCCCGGTCCTGCATTTCCACCAGCATTCACACAGGCAAATCATAACTTTTCCAGTGACCCCTCACATGACTCATCTTGTACAAATTGCATCATAATTCTGTCATAATCATTTCATAACCATACCCCCATGATGAATATAGGGTGTAGTGTCACAGTAAATCTTGTAAAATTGTTTTTATACAAAATCTAAATTTTAATCCAAAGTATCCATTCGAATTTTTTTATAAAACACTATAGACTTGTTCCTAATCAGAAAAGGAAACTGACCTAGTGAACAATTCAGCTGGCTTCAAAAGATTTTACTCGCATCACTGACTTTTAAAACTAGTTTATTTTTGTAAATGCAGGATTACAACACAACTTCAGAGGATGCTCGTGCTGTGTGACTTTCCAAAAGTTTTATATGAAAAGTTCATTAGTTTTTTCCAGACTATCTCACTTCCGTGTCACTGCTATTCCTTCTCAAATAGGTATGTCCTTTGCTTCTATTGGCTAAATGTTATTACTCGGTGGACTTAAATGTACTCAAGTGTGAAAAGGAGTATTTACATGTTATATCCATTGGGATTTCTAATGTGTTGCTACAACAGACTGTGGACAACAACCTGAACTCTTGAAATCTGTCCAGAGACTAAGCCTGGCGTGTGGTTTAATAGAAACTAGTTATAGTGTCCTACTAAATATTCCTTTTACTGGTAGTCTGGGAAATGGAAGCTTAAAACAGCAGGGCCGCATCAGGCTTACTTTTATTTGCCTTTAGAAATCACTACAGGAAATGTTCAGAAGCTGTTTGTAATAGTGACTGTAAGCATTCATTATGATATCTCATATCTCCATAAGACACACATTGTCAAAACATTGGCTAATATTCTGGTACGTCCAAACAAAATTACTGAAATTCCTTGGAAAAAGCTACATGGTGTCATGCTTGTGTGGTTTGTGGACATTTAAATTAGAACTGTCAGCGCTCGGGTTGCAAACAACCATTTTTAGATGCAATGGTTATGTGGTCTAGGTTCTAAGATGTTTTTAGTTTAGCAAACTCAAGATTTACTGCGTCAAATATATTGTGAGCATTATGATGACTTAGCAAGAAGGATTAGTCTGTCATGATCAATACAATCTCTGTAGCAACCCAATCATATTACACAAATATCTATTCCAACACAATTTTCTTCTAATGAATAATTGTCCTGAATACTGGAGATGTATTGCACCAAGGTCTGCTAGTAACTAGCTTAATTGGTGCTAATAGCTTCATTCTGCTGCCATGACTAATGTGGGGTCCATAAAGTTAATTTTCTGAAATGAGTCATAACCTTTAGAAATACTGTAGCAGTCCATGTTGCACCAAACCTTAACACTTAAAAAAATTGTGGTATTGCAGTGATATGGGTGTCTCTTTGCTCTGTTTTGTGAATTCTTATAGTACCTTGCAATAGTTTTTAGAATAATATTCTTTAACTTTAATTTTCAGCCTAAATGTGGTGCCATGGGATCATGGATTACTGACAACTGTCTTAAAAGGCCAGAACATCACTGGTCAAAGAACACAGAAAGGAAAGAAAGTATTTCTGTGGGAAGTACTTCCTGTCATACAGGCTCGAGTAGAAAAAATGGAAAACCAGGGACAGTAAGTTCTTATCCATCTTTTGAGGACTTGCATTCTGCATCATATCCGCTTTATAGAGCATGGTGTCTTTCAAACACCTAACATTGCTGCGGGGTGGGTGGGGTGGGGGTGGGGTGTGACTTTTTTTTTTTTTTAAACCAATGATGACTGACAACGTGTAATGAATGTTTTTCCTTCATGCTTTATAAAGACAATCCAAAGGTGCTTCTGACACCCTTATTGGTCTTAAAATGTACAATTCACAAGGAAGCTTCCTTCTTCTCTTCTCTGCTCCTTTTTTTGTCTCCTTAACCCCCAGGCATTCTCAGCAGACATGTCAAACCTGCGAAAAAAATTCAGAAATTGGGCTTGGTTTTGGCTTAATTGGCTTTGTGAGTTGCTTGTTGGCTAGTTTTTGGCTTGTTGATTGTTTGGCTTATAGCTTGTTGTTTCTTTTTTTGATCGGCTCCCGGCAAGCAGAGGGAGGAGGGGAAAGAAGGGGAGAGAGTCAGGGGTGCAAAGAGGGCCCACCACAGTTCCAGACTGCACGCCGGGAGGATCTAGTCACCTAGAGTGTTGGGGCTCTTAGGGATTGGCTTGTTTTGGCCTTGTTTTGAAATGGGATAGCTTGATTTTTGGCTTATTGTGAAAGTCGGGGTGCTTATTTACCGCGTGAAAGTTGGCAACTGTGGTTCTTAGCCAGATGCCTGGCATTTAAAATAAAATCTCTTGGTAGGTATGGGACATTCTAATCTGGGTACAGTGATGAGAGACTCTCTCTTGCGTGGTTTGTTCTACTGGCTAGAGCAGTGGTCTCCAACTCTTTTACGCCCAAGATCACTTTTTGAATTTAAGGACAAACCAGGATCTATCCTGCCCCTTCCCCAAAGCCCCGTCCTGCTCACTCCTTCCCCCGCTGTCTCCATGGCTCGCTCTCCACCACCCTCACTAACTTTCACCGGGCTGGGGTAGGGGTTTGGGAGGGGGTATGGGTTCTGGGCTGGGACCGTGGAGTTCGCAGTGTGGGAGAGGGCTCTGGGCAGGGGGTTGAGGTGCAGGAGGGGGCTCTGTGCTGGGGCAGTTTTGGGGTGCAGGAGGGGGTGTGGGCTTGGAGGGAGTTTGGGTGCAGGAGGAGATACAGGGTGCTGGCTCTGGGAGGGGAGGTCACTGCAGGGGGTTGGCTCTGGGAGGTGGGTCAGACTAGGGTTTGGGCTGCAGGAGGGAGTATGGGGTGCTGGCTGTGGGAGAGGGCTGGGGGTTGGGGTATGGCCTCCCACCGGTCAGCACTTACCCCCAGTGGCTCTTGGTCCATGATACAGCGTGGCTGCTCCTAAGGCAGGCTCCCTGCCTACCCCGGCCCCACACTGCTCCCAGAAGGGGCCAATGCAAGATCCTCTAGGATCGACCGGTTGGTGATCACTGGGCTAGAGTAAGGAACTAGAAATTAGGACTCTGGGAGCTGTTCCTGTCTCTTCCACAGATTGTGACCTCAGGCATTATCCCCATTTTACAGATGGGTAGAAGCAATCTCCCAAGGGTGTTGTGAGACTTGATTGATGTTAACAGAGCATTTTTAGATCACTGGATGCAAGGCACTGTAGAAAGCTAGTGAATTATTAGAGAGATTCTTGATCTGCTTCCTGTAAGGCCATAAGTAGTAATGTTAACTGTATCTCTTCAGTTTTGTCTCTGAAACTTCTTACAACATTGATAAAACCTTGATAGGTCTATGAACATACAATTAATACGTTTGGGACCTGTGCAAATGACTCTTTCAAAGAGTGTATAAAGATACATTTTCTTGCTGGGTAAATTGCTGTCTGTACTGACTATACCTTTTGTAAAGGTTAGATCCTATAATAGCAGCTGCCATTGGGGATAGAATGAAAGCTTTTTTCAATTAAATGTTAATTGGGTTCATTCAAAACTTTGTATCCATTTTTGTGAGAAAACTCTGTTCCTCTTTTTGGTATTCATATCCAGTTTGAATGTTAAGGACAGTTCAAGGTACTTGATGTTCATGGTTCTGTCTAAACAAATCTTCATGGTCCAATTAAGGATCTGAATGGTTTGGGGCCCCAGTCATGTGAGTCAACCCTCTCATTTGATATGTTGCCACAGCACTTGCTACCACAACCCAGATTTCAACCCTCGTTGTCTGGCTTCTCTGTTAGTGGTTTCTTCCTTTGGAATTTGTTCCACTGGGAAGTCCATTGGGGAAGCATAGCATAGGTCAGGAGTGGCCAACCTGTGACTCCGGAGCCACATGCGGCTCTTCAGAAGTTAATATGTGGCTCCTTGTATAGACACCGACTCTGGGGCTGGAGCTACAGGCACCAACTTTCCAATGTGCCGGGGGGGGTGCTCACTGCTCAACCCCTGGCTCTGCCACAGGCCCTGCCCCCACTCCACCCCTTCCTGCCCCCTCCCCTGAGCCTGCCAGGCCCTCGCTCCTCCCCCTCCCAAGCCTCCTGCGTGCCACGAAACAGCTGATCAGCGGGGTGGGAGGTGCTGGAAGCGGGGTGCGGGGCGGCTGCTGACTTATTACTGTGGCTCTTTGGCAATGTACATTGGTAGATTCTTGCTCCTTCTCAGGCTCAGGTTGGCCACCCCTGGCATAGGTGCTATTAAAGCTAGTAATTATCTCTCTCCATTATAACAATGTGCATGCACACGTATCCTCTTAATTCCTGTTTTTCAGTGGGTGCTGCATAGGGAGTAGCCTTTGCAGTTTCCAAATCACATTCGCCCCGTGTAGCTTGTATAGCTTGGCAATCATGCTTAAGTACAGGACCAGGATTGAAGGTTCATGTAGGGGATGCCTCAGCAGGCACCAGTCATCTGTGGCAGAAGCCCCTAGCCTCATCATTCTGCCACAGGGCAGAAGCCCCAAGCTCCCCTACCAGCCCCCGAGTCTGGTAGACGGAGAATGTGGGGGGGTCCTTCTGGGGCTGCACTTTAACTGTGAAAGAGCCACAGTTTGGCCACCCCTGGTATAGAGAGAAGGTAAATTCCTATTGATTACACAGCTGGTGTTTCCACAGCCAGTACCACAGTGGTGATATTTTCCTAGACTTAAATATTGAATAACTCTGTATTGGTGGGTGCTGCCCGTTTTTTTGTTTGTTTGTTTTTTATCTGTCCAGGGACTTCAGTACTTTTGGGGTTTATCGGAAAACGAGATACCAGCAGTTTTATCCAGGCCTTTGTTTTTTCTGTACATAAATGTCTTCTATGTGGGAGCTATTGCTTTGTCTCATTAATTCTCATCAGTATTCCTCATTCATTTGCTCAAAATTTAATGCCTCCTCTTCTCCTCCCTTCCTTAGTTATAAGGAAATAGTTCGCTACTTGAAAGCTGTGAAATGCAATGACACTCTAGGGTAAGTGGCTTTTTTATTTTTTATCTTTAAGATTTCCCTGTGTGTGTCTAATCTTCAGTAAAATCACAACTTTAAAAGAAATGATTCTGGTTGACAGACTTGTTTTAGTTGCTGAACACAACATTGCATCACTAACAAATATTAGCTGGTAAACATAGTAGGATCCAGATTTGATATATTTTTTTTTATAACATTTGTAGGCCTGGGTTGACATGAGTAATTAAGCATGGGAGAGGCATGTGTCTTGGAAGACCAAATTGGGAAGACAAATAGGTCAGCAGGCTGAAAACAGAATGTTTGTGCTAACTAAGATAGGTAAAAGGGTCAGTGAGCTAAAATAGAATGTTTGAACTAACTAAGATAAGGGGGAAGGAACTGTGACAGACTTCCCTGGGGTGCACCCTGGAACTGGGGTACCGCTGAGCCCTCTGGCATGCCAGTCTGGGCTTCCTCTCACACTTCGAAGACTGTGGCAAGCTGCAGACAGCTCTTGGTCCTGCACTCTTTCAAACCTTTACACAGGCAGGGACACACCCAGCTGCAGTTACATGAATGCTTCTCCTCAGCCACTCATGAACTAACAATAGAGAGGCTGCAGTCAACTCCCCATAGCTCCTTAGCCTTGCACCCCTGGACTGTACCATATCGCCCTGGTCAAAAGCCTGGCCAGTATAAGTTTATTACCCAGTCTACCCCTCCCTCGGTGCGGAGAGGAGAATGCACCAGTTTATGTTCCTGAGCAGATTCCCCAAACACTTCTAGCAAAACCCGCTGTTTTAGGTGTAAAATATAAAACAAATTTATTAACTACAGAAAGAGATTTTAAGTGATTATAAGTAGTGAACATACAGATCAAAGCAGATTGCATTTTGTTTTATTTCTTAGGTAATCTAAGCTTTACAAACTAGACAGGATTTGAATCAAGCAGTGTACCATGTTAAATAGTACAAACAGTCCACCAAGCTTCCATACGCAGGCAGGCTTTCTTCTTTTCCCACCTCGGACCTCCTTCCCCAGTTCAATCTTGGTTCCTCAGGTGTTGTGTTGTAGAGGGAGTGAGGCCAAGTGATGTCACTTCCCCCTTTTTAAAGCTTCTTTCATGTGGAGGGAATTTCATTGTCCCAAACAAGCCCCAGCACAGTTTGTGGAAAAGTATAGGCACCAAAATGGAGCCCAATGTCACATGATTTAGTTACATGCCGTTGCGTGCTTCGATGAGTCATGGCATCCATTACCCATATTTTGGCTGAAGTGTCCACAGGGAAGCTTATTAGGTGAGGCTAAGCTTTTCCTGTGGCCTTTTTTTGGTTGATGGGCCATTACCTTAAATAGTTCATTCCCAATGTGCTGGATGTGAGCTACTTTGTGGGTTACCCAGGAGCAAACACGTTTGAAATACAGATGCATAGTCATTATTAGTAACTCCAGATACAAAAATGATACATGCATACAATAAGATAACCTTTCAGCAAACCATAACTTTTCCATTGACACCTCACATGACACGTTTTGTACAAGATGCATCATAATTATGTTATAATCCTATCATAATGATATCCCTGTGGTGAATATGGGATGCAGTCACAGGAACAACCAGGGAACCATTTACAAAGAGCAAAATAACAACGAACAAGATAAGTTGGGATTGTAAGAGTAGGTTGAACATGGATGATGCGTGGGCAAAGCTTGCTGTAAAGGGATTGGTTCCTACAAAGGAACCAAGCCAATCCCAAAATGTGTAACGCAGCGTATAGTAAATGTAATGAAATCTGTAAAGGTACATAAAGGAAGCTGGTTTCTCTGTAACCTTGGATCTGTGATGTACCCTACATCCCCCCCCTTCGTTCGAGTCTAATCAACTCAGTGTAGCGTTGCTGTATGCCAAATAAAGATACCTGAGTGACGAAGTCTGGAGTCAAACTGAGTTCTTGGGAAGCCAAGTGGAAAGAGGTCTCAAAGGAAATCCCGGTAATGCTTCCATGTTGTTAATGGCATCCACAAAAATCAAATCTGCAATCCTTTCTTGTACCCAGGTTAAGAAAGCTTAGAGATAAAATCCCATTCTACTTGTGCAAAAGTGGAGACTTCGTTAGTGCTCTACATTCATTGTTGCTTCCCTTCAATAACCTTGCATGCTGTACCGCCTGCCGGATAACCCCTTTCCAGTTTGAGATCTACCTAAAGATGTTCAGAACTGGGAGTGTTCCCTGTGGAAATAATTTTCATGACCCTGGAGAGTGGATTTCAATTGGCAAGTATTATTCGTTGAAGTGCTTCTTGCTTCTATCCATTTGGTACCCCACTTGACTATGGTTGTGTGTGGTTATCTGTTTGGATTAAATCTAACGTGAGATTTATGGAACTTCCAACTCCGCCATAAATTATCTGGGTTAAAGCATGGTACTTCAGTGTTGGTGAGGAACAATGCTATTTAAGTTTTAGACTCAAGCAGAAATTACTTTGTTGTTTTACCATGCTCTAACTTACACAGATGCTAACCCTTGTCAGCCATTCAGCGCCTTTTTGTTTTTTCTAAAGGACTGCCTTGTTAAAAAGTGCTGAGTATTAAACCCTTTCATAAACGTATATGTTACCCACACTGTCATGATGTGTCAGCCTTGACCTTGAGCAAATGAGTGAACGGACCGTGGAGACACTGAGACCCATTTCACTAAAGGCATTTGCTCAAGGTCAAGGCTGATATATCAGGATAATGTGGGCAATGTATAAATTGCCTTTGTGTACATTGTGGTTTATTAGAGGGTTTCTGCTGAGACTATTGTGATAATAGACCTTGGTACACACAGACTTGCCCCACAGGAACGAGTCTGATACCCCAAGCTTATTTCACACAAGTCCACTCAGTAGCTATTAGTTGGTGATATTTGTAGGCGCATGGGATATTTAAGCACAATAGTCATGTACTGTAAACGTTCTGTACCTGGTGAGAGAATTTATTCCATGTGATATGTTTTAGTATCTTTAATTAATGGAGATATCCTATCGCCTAGAACCGGAAGGGACCTTGAAAGGTCATAGAGTCCAGCCGCCTGCCTTCACTAGCAGGACCAAGTACTGATTTTGCCCCAGATCCCTAAGTGGCCCTCTCAAGGACTGAGCTCACAACCCTGGGTTTAGCAGGCCAATGCTCAAACCACTGAGCTATCCCTCCCCCCTAATTGCTTGTACATGTCCCTAAGGACTCTGGGGGAGCATATTAAACTGATGACTGGAACCTAGAATTGTGGCATGAAATATTGTAAAGTAGCGTGGACACTTCTCATTTCTATCCCCTCTTTGCTTTACTGGTGCTTAAATTGTATCCTTACACATGAGGTCACGTCAGTTACCAATTCTGTGACTTTACCAGACCTCTGTAACTTCTTCAGCTTCATGCTATCAGTCTCCCCCCTCTCTTTCCCCACTCCACCCCACCCCCAGCCCTGCCCCCTGGTTATTTTTAGTAATGTCACAGACAGGTCACTGGCTCCTCTGAATTTTTGTTTATTGCCTGTGACCTGTCTGTCACTAAAAATAACCGTGACACAAATCTTAACATTAAATACATGTAAAAACATTACTGTACTTAATTAAATCTGCCTCTGTTTTTTTTTTTTTAAATATGCACTTCATTTCCATCATTTTTATCAGGTTTAAGGAGTTGTCTACTTTTTTCCTCCCTTAGGTTCTCCTGTGAAGAACTCCATTCTAATTAAGCATGCGCTCAAACTCCTTTACTGCAATCTGTCATTATACAGAAATGTGAGTGTTTGTGTTACTCTTATGCTTCTGGTGTTCGTTTCTATACAGTTCTGTTGTATAGAGCCATTGTTTGTCTAATACAAGAATACACTGTTGAGCAGCTTTTTTTATTTTTTCTGACTTTATGCCAGGTTTTCCCCCAAACTTTAATACTGTACTTATATTTTCAAAACATTTGCAAAAAGATAATCCTTTCAATACCTCGGCAGGCATTAGCTCCTTTCCACAGTTGGGGAAACTGAGGCAGAGAAGTGGCAGTTTACCCAAGACCACATACTAATCAATGTCAAATTTGGGGGTTCCTGGCTCTTAGCCCTGAGATCAGTCCGTCAGAGGTACAGCAGGGTCCAGTGACAAAGCAGAGATCGCTGGGAAGCTGTAAAAAGCAAGATGGTGCAAAGGATTGGTTGATTGAACTAGAACCTCATCAGTTCGTTTTTTGTCAGATGTCCCCTTATGTAGTCCAGTTTTCAGTGAGTTGACATGAAGAAGATGAAATTGTATTGGTGGTTCTGTAAAGGGAGAAGCAGGGTGGTAAGGAAGCCTTCCTTTACTTTTTGGCAGAATTCTTGTTTTCGTCCTTTGCCAATGGCGATGAAGTCATTGGAGGAAGTTTTAAAGAATGTTTCATTAAGGCAGTGGAGGGAACATGATTAGTGGTAAGATGGGGGTGCTTTTGGAGAATAAGATGGTGGTAGAAGTCTGTACAAACAAATTAAAAATATTCAGAATTTTGAGGATTCGTGCTAATGAGACACTCTAAAATGCATACGAACAGGCTAAAAAGTCAGTTGCTAAGGTAGGACTGGAGGCTGAAGAGGAATTACACAGAAAGATGGTAGCAGGAAACTTTGGCTTTTGGCTTGATGAAAGAGAAACAAAATATGAATAACTTTGTGACGAAGAGAAGCTGTGTGGTGACTAACCCTAAAGAAGTGGTAGAGGTATGGGGGGGAAAAAATAGTTCTGAAGGCCATTAAATGAGAAGAAAGCTGCAAATTCAAGCACTGCTGACAACTATGGGAAAGTCTCAGAAGGTATCCATCTCTGTAGAGGAGGTAGAAGAAACACCGAATAACATGAAGAACGGTAAAGCAGCAGGTGAAGATGAGAACTGTGGATATGATCAAGGCAATTGGAGGTACTGGAGTAAGGTGGCTACCAGATGACTGGAGAACAGGATTGATTGTGCCTCTCTGGAAGGATGAGGATGGTGCAAATGATTCAAACACCGATCAGGGCGTGACAATGTTAAGTCAATCCTTTAAAGGCCTTGAGAGGGTTTCGGGGACAAGGTTGAAGTGCAAGATGGAGGAAAATACCCCCTACCTCGATATAACGCTGTCCTCGGGAGCCAAAAAATCTTACCGCGTTATAGGTGAAACCGCGTTATATCGAACTTGATTTGATCCGTGTCAGTGCGTAGCCCCCTTCCCCCCGGAGCACTGCTTTACCGCTTTATATCTGAATTCATGTTATATCGGGTGGCGTTATAACAGGGTAGAGGTGTATAGGAGAGGAGCAATGTGGCTTTAGAAAGGGAAGGAGTACTGCAAATGCAATATTTGCAATGAGACAGACACTTGAAAGAATGGTAAATGGAGGGCATTGTAGCAGTTATTGATCTTGAGAAAGTATGTGACTTTGTACAGTGGGAGCTGGTGTTTGGAGTATGGAGATGAATGGGAGGGGGACTTCAAGATGTGGAGGAGATCGAGGAGCTGTATTGAGGGTCAAGAGCTTAGGTGGTAACAGTATTGGAATTTTGGAGAGTTTTGAGGTGATGGTGGGCTTGAGAGAAAGCAGTGTGCTGTGAATCCACTTCTCTTCATCCTAGTATTTGGAGTTAATTAGTAGGAGAACCAAGCCTGTGGGGAGACAGAGAAAATGAATGTAAGATGACAGTCCAGCCCTTTTGGCAAATATGGCATTGGAGTGGGCATCTGTGTTTGAAGATCATGGTTTGAAGGTAAACCCAGAAAACTAAGGAAGGTGGAAGAAGAGCTGTTGGCTGACATTTCAGGAGAGAAGCAGAATCCAAAGAGAAGGTTTGTGTACTTGGGAAGTATGCTCAGTGCCATCAAGAAAGATCTCAAACTGAAAAGAACCACCCAGTGTGTGTGGGCGGTAGGAGTACTGTGGGACAGGCAATTAAGTAACAAATTTGAAAGGAGAAGTTTGTGCTGTGTTTTTTTTCCACTGTTTCCAAACCATACATCACAGAGGGGTCTCCTGGAGATAGAAGAAAACAAGATACAGGTCATAGAAAATAATATACTGAGAAGATTGTCAGGCAAGTGGAGGGTAGACTGTGTGCATGGAAGAAATTAGGGGGAAGATGAACTTGGGACTCTGGGCTGGAAAGTGCACATTTGAGGTGGGCTGGACATGTGATAAGAATGGGAGAATGACCACCAAAGAACAGTGAGAAAACATGGAAGACTGAGGATGCGATGGAAAGACTGTCAGTCTGTTAAAAGAAATTTTGAAGAGAAAAGGACTGGAACTCCAGAACCTATGAACCTGAGCCGTGAGCTGGAAGGAGTGGTGAAGAATTGCAGGCACCTCTCACACTGTAAAAGGGAAAAGCGATCTAAGTCAAGTTGACCACCTTTACCACAGTGTCCTGACCTAGAACAAAGCAAATAAAACTTACCATGGTTGAATGTTTTTAATCGTCAGCGGATAGAAGTCCATGGTATGGTCCATGACATTGACATCAATGAAGCTATGACAATTGCACCATCTGAAGGTCTACCCCTGAAGCCTTTCGTTGTACTGTGATAGGGGTGTGTGTGTGGGGGGGAGCAGCCTTTGCTTCAGGTGAGGCACAGTGCGGATAGTGTCTGTATAAGAGGGGAAAAGACAAGCCCCGTATACTCCAATGTATAACTCCAGAGTGTGGTCAGCACAGTGACTCTGAAACTAGTATCTTGGACACACTGTTGCAAATATCTGTGCTCCTCCTGCCCATGTGACTTCTTGTTGACAGGCCAGATATTACCATTTCACTGTCAGCACTACAGAGTCACGCAGGAAGAAACCCCTCTGTTCTGTCTCACTCACTCTGGTTTGTGGTACATAAAGCAGAAAATGTTGATTTTTTTTCAGATTCTGTGGTGTGTACCATGCCGGAAACCATTTTTTATCCCAAATATTATGTACTTTTCTTTACTTGAATATATAATATTTACCTTGTTCAGTCTTTCTTTAGATCTAAAGACTGATTCAGCAAACTTCACCAAAGTCTGTGGTTTTGTTAATTGAAAGTTTTTACTCTGTTTCAGCCAAAATGCTGGAGCTCCCTCATCATGGTTTTGGGTAGTAGCACTACTCTGGAGAAAAATGGGCATGTAAATCCTGTCTCATTGAAAGAGCCACCACATGATTTCCAAGAGGTAACTGACGCCACTTTGCGATGGAGAAGCTTTTGCCTTGTGTTTAATTATTTTCTTCAGTTTGGGGATTAACTCATTTTGGAGTCTTGGGAATGGATCCACATTGTATTACACCATCAATTTAATTTGGCACATGCCAAGTCTTAACCTTTTCATATGGAAATCCTGACATGTTTTGGACTTAGTCTGATATACTGTTTGTGTCCCATCTGGTAACTGCATAGGAGTTAGTTAGCTCACCATTAGAGAGACAAAATGGTCGAGGTAATATCTTTTATTGGACCAGCTTATGTTGGCGAGAGAGACATGCTTTCGAGTTTACACAGATCTGAAGAAGACTTCTGTATAAGCTCAAAAGCTTCTCTCTTTCTCACCAACAGAAGTTGATCCAATAAAAGATATTATCTCACCCACCTTGTCTCTCTAATATCCTGACCAACACTGCTATAACACTTAATTCACTATGGCATTTAACTGGTCTTGGTGCTGATTCCAGATCTTTTAGCTGTGAAGTGCCTTGGATAATTATAAAACCAAGAGGGAGGGAGCGATTTAGTCTTAAAGGAGGTGCTTTAGGGATAACACAAAAGGTCAATATTTGTATAACAGAATATTTTCTAAACACAGTAAACCTAAAGCACGGTTACATTAATACAAGCACATTTAGGGGGACTGCTGAGGATGGACCATACAATTACAGCATTCCTCATAGATAGAATAACCAACCTCATAGCAAGCAGAAATGGGACTGAAAACATTAAAACACCCTATGCCAAAGAATTCAGTTTTGGACACGGTTTGACATTTGTTGAATACTTGGGCTCTTTCTTGCTCTGCTTGTGACTGTCATAACTTCCTGTTGCAGATGGTGGTGTCTGTATCTTGCGTTCTTCTAAATGAACTGAAGACAAAAGTCAATGTTTCTCTGCCATCAAATGTTTTTTCTGGTCCTGTAAGTATGTAACGGTTAATGAGGGAGGTGATTGTTTTGAATAGTGGATTTTGATTGCACTATTAGGTTTGAAAATAGCTTTCTTTCAATTCAAATGTATTAAATGCTTTTGAGAGAGGCTGAGAATCTTTAGGAAGTGGCATAGGAATTCCTAGCACAGTCTAGTGGTTAGAGCAGAGGACTTGGAGCTGAGACTCCCAGGATCTATTCCTGCCACTCTGTGACCTTTGACAACAATTGCCTCTCTCCGCCCAATTTCCCCCATCTACAAAAGGGGGATAAACAGACTTCAATTTCTGTATTAGGGTTAGTTGACTGGCTGCTGCTAGATAAGGCAACTTTTTGATGGCAACTGATGGGTTGGTAATAAGTAAAATCTACTATAGTTGGAAAACCTGGCTGTCCATAATTTAATAATCAGGAAGCGGAGAGTTGTATATGGTACCTGATTTGTTTAGTGTGAACGTGATGAAAGTTATCAGTAATTAGGATATATTCATTTACCTAAGCAAACTAATTAACACTACTCCTTTTATTTCCTCTGAGGAAATCATGTTTAACTTCTTTCCTAATTGTGTAACTCAAATGTCAGGATTTTCTTGTCAAGTATCAGAGGGGTAGCCATGTTAGCCTGGATCTGTAAAAAGCGACAGAGTCCTATAGACTAACAGACGTATTGGAGCATAAGCTTTCGTGGGTGAATGCCCACGAAAGCTTATGCTCCAATACGTCTGTTAGTCTATAAGGTGTCACAGGACTCTGTTGCTTTTTACAGGATTTTCTTGGTCCATGTAACCACACTTGCCCTACTTAACAGTGCTGTTGTGAGCCTTAATGTTTGTAAGGCAGTTTGAGAACCTTTGGTAAAAAATACCACAGAAGTGCAAAGAATTCTGATCTCCCTTCCTATGTGCAAGTCTTATTGCCTGTCACTAGATCTCTTCTGTTTCTGTGACTTTTGTAACCATCTATTCTGCAGTCAGTTTGTCCAGAAGGCTCTTAGCAAGCTCACCTTGTATTGATATTGCCCAATGTGAACTGAGGGCCTGGTTCTCCTGCCTTGCACTATATGTTATCATTGACACCTGGGCAAAGTCCGTGTAAAACACTACTAGCTCAGAATGGGAGCAATTTACACCTGATGTGAGCGGCTATCAATGCCAACGTAGGGTACAAGGCCACGGAGAATCAGGCCTTAAATATTTCTTAACATCTTTTCTGATTCCTTCAGTTACAGCTTGAGGCTTGTCTTATCCTCACAGTGCAAGCAGTGCAGCAGATGCTTCTAAACGACCTTCCATACTTGAGTTCCTTTCTAGAAATAACACTGGCTTTCGGGGTGAGTCTTAGGAATCTTCAACTCTAGTAAATTAAAACAAGTGATGCTTAAAATACAATTAACAGCCTATTGAATTTTATGCACGTTTTGTCAAGTTTTATATTTTGTTTTCTTTATATTTAAACTTGACCAGCTGTTTATTTTTCAGGGATTTCCAATAAAATGAGGTACTGTAGCATAGAATTCCTTCACTAGCTTATTCCTCTCTTTACCTACTAGAATAACTTCTGGGCTCTGAGGCTATTATTAAATGGCCTTTCCTGTGAAGAACACATTCTCCATGGCACTATTAACTTGCTTCTGAGAGATCTGAATTTTCAGAAGGCAACAATGTTGCATCTGTGAGTAAACACTTTGTTGAGGTCTGATCGTTTATCTGTGGGAAAAGTTAAATGCCAAAGATGTGGGGTTCCCCCCCTTCTCCCCCAGAGATGTAACTTGTGTGTGTTAGGGGGTGGGGGGTTATAGACAACCAGCTAATTGTCAGTAAGACATGGCCAAACTTTTTTTTTTTTTTTTAAAGGGTTCAGATACAAAATTTATATCTGCGCAGATACCAAATTTATATCCGCAGTGTTGCAACAACGAGCGAGACCAGCAGGGCCATGGCCAGCAACCGGGCCAGGAACCGCAGCGGTGAAAGTAGCAGCATGTTGGGTCAGTGCCCAGCCCGGGCAGCTCCTCCAGTATGGCTGTACCGCCCCCTGCCCTGCCCACTGGGGCGGGCACCAGGCTCACCGGCGGCTGTCACTGGTCACGCTAGTATGTGCAAGCCGCTCACACACTCCCAGACAGGAGTCCCTTCCTGCAAGCGATGGCCTGACATGCTGCTGCTTTTGCTACTGCGTTTCCTGCTCCCGGTCGCTGGTCGTGGCCCTGTTGGTCTCTCTCATTGTTAGAGCCCTGCAACTCCGCCGATATCTTCATCCGCAGATATGCATTTTGTATTTGCGCAGGGCTCTCCTAAGGCATTGCCAAGTGACTTCTCATACCGGATACATGTTCTTCTAGTGCACCTGGGGTGAAGGGTTCACTTTCAAAGTGGTTCTCGATCACGGGGAAGTAGTTTTAAGACTGGGAAAACTGTATTCCAACCAGTGGCTGTATGAGAGTCAGGCAAGGACACCAGTTGAGCTGCATTACTCAATAGAGTCCTCTCTCCATGGTGAGATGTCTTTGATCTAAGACTCTGTGGGAAGAGAGGAAATGGTCTACAAAACAAATGAACCAAATTCTATATGGTGCCACATACTTTTTAGAACTAGATACAAGTGCCATCACCTGCTACTCCAATTTTCTTTATTGTTCAGGTGGAAAAAACTTGGTCCTCAATATGTAGGTGAACTGCTCTGCCTGTACCTGACTTGCAGAAATAGGAAGATGCAGTCCATTGGCATCTTCATCATCCATTTAATTAGCGAGAACCTGTATATGTAAGTATGAATATTTGGAGTCAAATACCAGGCTGATTATAGCAGTGAAGATTACACTGATTGAATTGCTCATAATTCCATTAACATTCACACAGTCTTGTTATGGATTTTTTGCACAATTTTATCCTTGCTGTTACAGCCAGTAATGAGATTCAAAAATTTTGGTGGGTTTAAAATTGTTCTGATGTCAATATTTCAGTGACAAGCCCTGTTACCTGATGGGCCCCTCAGGCTCTTTTGCATTCCCATTCCATCTATTGTCAAAGAAGTCTGTAGTCTGTTTTTAGGAACATGACCAATGACCAGGATAATATTCACTAGTTTTCTATTTGCCTGGGGAAAACAGGTGGGTGTTACTTCCGCTAATAGACACTGCTCATCCTCTGTGGAAGTCATTTTTGATTAGCTAAATAAATTTAGGAAAAGCTTATTAATCACGTTACTGGGTTCCTAAGAATGCTTAATACTGCACAAATGTGTGGTTAACAGAACACGCAAACTTTCTTAAAACATAGTTGGAAACCTGTCCCGCAAATAGCATAGCTCTCTCTTTTGTACCACTTTTGTATAAAGTCTTTAGTGTAGTGGTAATGTCTTTGGTCCGAAGTCCGAGGCGCTTTCCAACTTCATGGGGAGTAGATAGAAACATTTTTAAAATGGCCAAAACTTGGAAATTCTGATTATTGTTTTTTTTTGTATGAGAAATGCAAATGTGTTTTTGAAAGGAAATAGGCACAGTTTCTATTCAGCTGTGAAACTGACAAAAATCATGTCGATTTCAGTCAGCAGCTTCCAGGGTCTGTGGCTCCGGTGCAGTTTCCCCATGGCAATTGCCCCTGGGCCAGGGACCCAGGACTGCCAGGTGCCTGGGCCAGCTGGGTCCCTGTGCTTCCTGACACACTGAGGAAAGCTGGCTTCCCAGGCTATGGGGGTCAGGCAGCCTGAGGAGCCAGTTGGCCTGGAAGACATGGGGTCCCTGGCCTGGGGCAGTTTCCATGAAGCTATGGACCCTGGAAGGCCATCTGGTCATTTTAATGAAAAGTGATGGTCACTAATAGCAGCAACAATTCCAACAATATGGAGCTCAATCAGGGTTTTTTGCATGTTTCATTGAAACGCTAAAGTAAGGCCCTGCACCTTTCTAAGGAAGTGTGTCCCACAGAAACTAGAGAGCACAACATGCAAGGCTCACTTCATTCAAACAGCTCATCCACTGAGATTGGGTGTGGAGTCTTGCATCCTTAATATAGAGGTGCTTCTAGTGGGAGTTAAAGGTGCACCAATGCTTGATCTGTCCCATTTTAGGCAAACTATGTGGAGCCTCAAGTTGTGTATAAAATTCGGAGACAATCATCTGCTCTGTGACTAGGTGTGGAGGGAAGGGTTTCTGAAATAGTCGTAACAGTTCTTTTGGAATACGGTTATTGCTATAAATGCTTCAGATGTGTTAGAGAGAAAGTGGTTTCACAGGTAAGCATAAGCCTTGTCTGGTATGATTGCAATATTTTATTTCTAGATTTGGCAGTAAAGCAGTCAAGGTTTTAAAATGTGGGCTTTTTTTTGCCTTGGCATACCAGGCCTTAAGAATTGAATTAATCCTAAAACAAGGTAGCCACATGTTTGTGTATCTGAAGGCACAGAAGTTGCCTGCTCCAAATTTTTAATTTTTAATTCACAGGCAAAACATGTTGCAGACGGCTGTAGCATAACGTTCCAATTGCACTTCCTGGAATCTTGTTCTGAGAGGAAATCAGGGACACTTAAGTTATCCGCTTCTTAAAGAGCTTCTCATTTGCTTTGTTTCCGCTGTACATGGCAAAAGGGATGGGGGACTAATCACTGGCTTTCATGAGCCTGATGATGTAGATGTGTGCATGAGGGAGGTCTGAATACAGCCTTGTTTGTCAAACTTGCTATATTTATTGAATTCCATCAGCCTGCAGAGTGGTTTATTTAGCTCTTACGTAATATGTCTCAACACGTGCTCAAGTTCAAAGTTGTATTCCAATGTCAAGGTGACTTCAATGGCGACCTCTCCCACATTTTGGGACATGAAGTTTGAGCATTTGACTAGCAAGTGTAACAAAATATTGGGAATGTCACGCTCTCAGTGTAACTTTCCATTCATTATGAAGTAGCTGAAATGGGGAAGGAGGCTGTCCATCTGTGGAAAGTGGAGTAAGAATCTAAATCTGTTTTCAGGTGTCCATGGGCAAAGCATCTTTGCAACTTTCTGAACACAGTAAGTGTCTTTGTACCTCAGGTTGCTGACCCCAGCAGTGGTTCTCAAATGTTAAATTTGTCGTCACATGTTAAATTCTCTGTAAGCAAATGGAAGAAATAAAATAGTTAGGTTGAAGCTAGCAACAATACAAAGGAATTGGTGGGTCTTAATAAATCTTGGAAACGTTAGAAGGTTTCTTGTCCATCTTTCTTTCCATGGATTGGATTTAAGCTGTTGGCTCTAATGCTGAGGGAATTGCCATGGTGGTGATTTTTCCTTGGGTTGCAATGTGTCACATTTCCTAGTGCTTGGTCAGAACAGCATTACACACCAGGGTAGATGAACTGTTTTCTCCTCTGCCGAACGAATAGTGTTGTTAGTTTATATAGTGCCATCTGTCTACAGCATGAAGCACATTGAACTTAAAACCCAGCCTTCGTCTGGGAGCACTAACAATCTAAACAGACAATCCCCTGAAAGCAGACTGGAGAGGAACAGAAAGCAAACTGAATTATGAAGTTTAGTACCTGTCTTGTTAATGATGGGCCTATTTTTGGATTTCTAAAAGGTTTGTTTTTTTGTAGAGAAAGATAGTCCTAGTCCTATCTAGTTGAACATCTCTCTCCAGGGAGTTCCAGTGTTGTAGGTCTTTCAGAAGAAGTAATCTTGAGGAAAGAGTAGACTGGCAATGTGGACTGTGTGGAGAGAGGAGGGATTCATGTGTATGGGACCAGGTAGAAGGAGGCACACAGGTGTGAGTGAGAGGAGGGCACAAAGGGAACAGTTAATCCAGCAGGTAGTCAGGGATTCTGGAAGGGAGGTATTTTGGGAGATGTAAGGCTGGCTATCCCCTCCATGGGAGATGGCTTTAGTAGTGGGTGCCTCTTCTTCTTCTTCTTTTTTTTTTTAATAGAATTTAAAAAAAAAACTTCTTTTCAATAAAAACTTCTAACCACCTCTTTTCTCTGTGCAGGGATTACGGAAGCTGCCTCTTGGTACCACGACTGATCATGAAGTTGCCAAGTTCATAGCTGTTTTGGAAAAATTGTAACACTCTGAGGGTCTCAAGAATTTTCTAACCTGCCGTATAACACCTCCCAATTGGTTGCCTTTTGCTATTTCCCCTCAATAAAATTTTCAGCCTACGAGCTGATTTACAAACAAATTTTTAAAAATCCCATCCAACCCTAGACTTGTGTGTTGAATGGAGGAGGCATTTAAGCCGAAATGTGCTTAACGCTTTCTTCCTTCTTGCAGGTGCATACTCTAGCAGTTCTCTGCAATCTGGCTTTCATGGAATATAACTTAACATGCTTACAGGGCTGCTTATTCTGTGGAAGTGCTGAGAGAGCAACAGACATGTTCTCTACCATGCCACATGCATGCTGACCTGTGATGTCAGCAGCAGAGGACTTGTTGAGGAAGCAAACAGCTCCTGGATAAGGGAAACTCTTAATTCATGGTCCTGCAGAAGTTTGATAGTGTGTGTTCTTTGGAATGCCTCCTCTATGTGGCATCTAATTATGTATATGACCCACTTGTTTTTGATTAGTACCTCCACTCTCCATTTTCCTGGATTTCTCCAATCCCAAGTGCTCCTACAGAAACTAGAAATGGTTCTAATGATGTAAATTAATAGTTAGTTTGTAAAGAGAAATTTTAACTTTCAGGTGTATTGCGGTTGATGGCTATTTGACGGGTGCTAACACGTCTGGGTTACTTGAATTGCTATCATAATTGTAGTTTAACAGTTGACTTTAAAATTGGATGTAGAACTAGAGAAATGTAATTCAGCAGAAAATACCGTCTGACTACAATCCCTTTGACATCTTTCCATGTTGGGAGTGAAGGGGAAGAAATGTTGACCTGTCCATGTATTTTATTTTGCACATTTAAGGCTTATAATGGCTTTTACTGCTTATTCGTGCCAAGTTCGGCTAAATTATTTTCTTTACAAAACTACTTTTTTATTGAAGTTTTGTCTTTTTTTAAAAAAAAAAGTGAAAATGTGTATCTAAACCCCTTGTATAAAGCGTTGAATAAATGGTAACTATCGTAGTCCTCTCCTCCGCTGTGCATCTGTTCAGTTCAAATAAAATTATGGTGGTTGCTTAGTAGTAGACTGGGCAGAATTTTATTTTTTATTCTTTCACTGGGTTTCATTTTTTTTAAACATTTGTATTTATTTAAAATTTCAGTTGTAGGAAATTAGGTGGGGTGGGTCAGACCATGAGCAGATGCTGAATTTCAACGAGTTAGCTTTATAAACCGTTAAAACACACGTTGTCAGCGAAACATGTCAAAATAGACAAACTAAGTATCCTTGAATCCAACTCTGAGCATTTCTTGCTTTGCCTATCTGTGAATTTTAATTATTGCTAGAAATACTTTTCATTGGTTTGTGTGTGTGCAATGAAATTGATGTTTACTGGTAACAATCTAATCCTTCCAAGTTTACTTAATTTGCAATTTGATGCCTATTCACTTATTAGAAGCAGAGGCTATTCAAGTTTCCCCTCCCCCAAATGCACATGGGTCCTGACCTGCAGCATAGACTGCCAGCTTGGGGTCTCATAAAGTCTATATTCTTACAACTCACAAAACCCATCACTTCAGCTGTAAACTAAAGCCAATGTCTCGGGGGTGGGTCATCAAACCTCGCCAAGTCCTTTCTCATTTCACACTTTCCCAACTCATCAAATAGATGTAATCTATTAAAAACACGCTTATTTCAGCCTGTGATACATTGGTTCCTTTCTAGAGGAATTTGGGATGGCGTCATATGTTGGGAAAGAACAGAGAGAAGCGTAGCCTTCGCATTGACTATTTCACTCCCTGTTCACCCCTGCAGTGAGACTCATATTCTGACATCAGAAATGCAAAACTATAGATTTTTTTTTTTCTAAATGAGGCTCAGAAGTACTTCCCTCACTTCCCTGTCAAATCCCACTACCCTAACTTCCTCAAACTGAATTCCCCTGAAATGTAAGACCACTGGGCCATTCACCACTGAAAGAGTCCTTGAGCAGAGGGAGGGCCTTTGCTTGTGGTAACATAGGTGGATTTACCCATCACTCCAGTCAGTACTGTGGGGAAATAGAGCAGGGGGCCCTTCTTTTTAATAGCCAGAGCTGTGAATCGGAAGGCCCCAAAATAAACCCTGCAACAGAGATCTGTTATGCTAACTACCCTTGCACAAAGCAGTACAGGCCAGGGCCTGAATTAGACTAGACTGCACAATTCCCTGCCAAACTCGGTCAAGGGTCATGACCAGAGGAGGGGGGGGGGGCAAGGAGGGAAAGAATAGAAGAAAAGCCCCAGCAGCAGCACTAATGAAATGTAATAACCGCTTGTGTGAAGCAATAGGTAACTTGAGCTAAATGCAATTTCTTAACTCCTGCAGCTTCTCCTTTGGGTGATCTGTGACCCACTCCGTGATTCCAGCTATCTGCAAAAATAGCCAATCATAGATCCTCTTTAGGCGTCCCATGGAACCCCCCCCCCCAATCTTTAACCAAAAGACCCTGGAAAATAACATGTCTTGAGAAATGTACCCAAACTGGTGCCAAGTACCACCCCTGGGGAAAACCACCAAGCGCCCCTCTACCCAAATTAACATCCAATTCTTGGGAAAAATGAGGAAGGTACCTGGGGGGGGAACTGACCCTGACCCTAATTTCTTAACTTGCGGTTTGGGGAGGGACTGACCCCAACGCTAATTTCTTAACTCATGACGTGTTGTTTGTACTTTGCTTGCGGTTTAATGAAATAAAAGGCGGCCTGCGAGCGGTCCTCGGGGTGTCAGTCTTCGGACTGCACCCCAGTGCACTGGTATGTATGTCGATAAACTGGCCTCAGGCTTGAGTCTTTGAACTAAAATCGTTGCGTGGGTGTCTTTGACCACAACAGTACTCTTCTGGCTGCCTTCTGCACTGCTATCCCACCAACCCCCATAGCCTCTAGTTGGTGCCTTTTGCACTCTTAAAACCCCTGAAACCAAGCAATCCCGCTCTGCATCTCAAACAAAATAAAATGATGCCTGTGCTGTGGGTGCAATTCCACTGACAGTCTGCAGAAGAAAATAGAGTGTTCGAGGGGGAGGATGGCTCAAGGATGTGTGTGTTTCCTGAGACGCATTGGGACTGAATAAATCACCAAAAGGAGAACTAGGGAAATCCTTGAATTTGAATGAGTAAATGACATGACTATTCATTATTTATCTCCTCTTGAATTTTAATGAGTTGTGATGATTAGCCAAATTCTACTGAGAGGATCATGCTCTAGATAATGGTATAATCTGATGTGTATAAAGAACTGGCTTTCTCTGAAGACCAATATTTCTTTATAGCTGTTTATCCAAATTTGGATAATCAACAGAAGTTGAAAACCTCTTCCCAGCCTTCCTGTGTGACTAGCATCAACATAACCTCAAGGCTTAAGTCCGGTGGTCAGTGTGGGATGTCAGGCTGAAGACCAATCGGGTTTAATGCATGTGTAATCAAGATAAGCAGAGTTTCATTTTGGATGTAAAAAGTTCTATATGATCAAAAATGGTTGAGTTTTTTTGCTAGTATTTCTCTGATCCAAGTTCCCTAGTTATCTAAACTGGAGTGTTCCTTTAACAGACACCATTGTACAGCCAGTACTGCCCAAAAAATGCAAATGTGTCTGCATGCGAAGTCAAATTTCATCCGAAAATTAGCTCAGTTCTAATATAGAGATTCAAGGAAGTGGCTCCACTTATTTGCATCTGGAGATGGTGGTGGGTGGGGTCATGTAACCTTGGCAATTCAAGAACCATGTTTCATAATTCCATTGCCATGGCCTTCTGAATGAATGACTAACAAAAGGGCTAGTCTGTGACAAGGCTGAAGGATGGTCTTGTGACTGTAGCACAAAACTGAGTGTCAGAAACCAGGGTTCCGTTCCTGCCTTTGCCTCACAACTCCTGTGTGACCGTGGGCAGGTCACACAAACCACCTGTTTCCTCCGTCTCTTCATCGGTAACCGGATAGTACTTCCATACTCTACCTGGCCAATAAGGATAAACTCATTGAATTTGAGTAAAATTGAGCTGATCCTCTGATGGAAAGCACTGTCTAAGTAGAAAGTAGTATTACTGGTACTAAGGGCATGGGAGCTTTAGAAATGTGTAATAATAAATTCTTTCTCAACATGCAGTATGGTGGGGGTAATCTTCCTTAGATGTAAATATTTAGGAATTATGCAGTGTTAACCGGCCACTTCATCTTGACTGGTCCCTTGAAATGTGTTAACGATTTATGCTAAACAATCTTTCACCTTGTATTTAACTGGGACTGCCTGAGTAAGTTTTCAAACCTGCTGCCGAGCTCTGTGTGAGCTGGAAAGCTTGTCTCTCTCCCCAACAGAAGTTGGTCCAGGAAAAGATATTGCTTCACCCCACTTGTCTTTGCTCTTCTCAAGATATCTGGCCTGCCTGTCAATTCTAAGTAATGTTCCCTAGGTTTTGCAATCAGAGCTTAAATTTGACCTGTGCAGTGCCTGACAGAAGAATGAATAGTAAACTCTACAATCTGAACATCCGTCCCTACTCCCTGATAGAGATTATTCACTACTCCATTGTCAAGCAGGTTCAGTGACCATTAGCAGCCTTTAGCATATATCCCATCACTCTTTGGGAGCAACTCAACTTATATTTTGCTGTAAATAAAACCTTAAGATCAGAAGTTCAGCAGAGTTGTCTCCTAAGATCACCTAGGTATGTGATGCTGTGAAATCTTCTGCCCTAAATACAGGCCTGTATGAGGAAGAGTCAATGGACGTTTGAGTTGAAGAACAAAACATTTCTGAAGATTCAGCTACTCCTATCTTAATACTACGTGGGACAGGTTTCATTACCAATTATGGAAGATTCCTGCATCAGGTTCAAGAAACCTCAGCTTGGCTTTTTTTGAGGAATGCAGAAGAAGCCTGTTCTTAGTTAAGTCATCTAGAGCTAGATTAAAAGCTAATTGTAATTTTAAATTCTAATTCAGACAGAGAAATACTGACACATGATGCCTTCAGCAGAGAAATGAACTGTGCGCTGTTCCAAAGAATTAGAAAGGTCATGAGAAGACAGCCTTAAAGACAACCTTAGGGGATACCTTCTTGACCTCAATCAAATCAGATTTAAGGTTATTTCCAGCTACTATTGGTGTCCAGGAGGGGAGATAATGTGGGAACAAAAGTATGGTCAAAGGATCAAAATACACTGTTCCTAACCTAACAGGAGATTGTGATTAACCACAGTAACTGCTGTCTTTAAATTTCTGAAGATGGGGAACAATGTTTGCCTACTATAGTGTATATCCTAAAAACTACTAACAGGGGTTGATGCTGTTTGATGTTGGGGGTAGGAGCTGGAGTGTGAAAGAAACAAAATTATTTTTGGATAATACTGATTTGTATTTAGACAGCACCTTTCAGCCAAGGATCTTTGAGCACTTTACAAGCATCAATTGATTCTCATAGCCCCACTGAATAAGGTATTATTTGCATCTGTAAAGGGGGGACAATGCTACTGACCACCTTTGACAAAGCACTTTGAGATCTGTCCCTGAGCAGCACTGTATTAAGAGCCAGGCATTCTTTTTCCCAGGAGCAGAGCCCCTGTTGGGCTAAGTGCTGTATGGCAGGTTTAGTAAAACTCAGTCCCTGCCCTAAAGATATTACAAGACACACACAGGAGCTGGGAGTACGGAACTAAAGCACAGAGGAGGAAGTCATCCTCCCAGGATGTCACAGCAGATCAGTGTCAAAGGCAGGTACAGAAGACACATGCCTTGGCCCCTGGACCGTATGACCTCCATTCTATCCCTTTTGCAGCTTGGCAAATGGGTGCTACGAGGTTAAAGCTTTGTCTTCACTTGGAATTAGCCCCAATTCTAAGCCTTGGTGTAACCACCTGCAAACTACAAGCACAGCTACGCCAAGCCCCATTTCCAACATGAATGTTTACCACTGCTTGGAATGGGGCGGTTGAAATTATGGCTTTGTCTGCCTACCTTAAGGGTTTGCACAGCTGTAGTTATCCCAAGATTGAAATCAGATCCTGTCCATAGTTGGAACATAAGATACTAACACTCTGTGTAACTTCTCCTTCTCCAAAAACAATCTAGTCTGTGCAAAAGAAGAGCTGCTGCGTCCATCCCTCAGGTCAGTTACAACCTGGGCCTGATCCTGTAAGACTGAATAGTCTCAACTCTTGTTGACTTCTGTAGCAATGGACGGCTCACTCCTGCTCAACAGCTTCCCTTTGTCACTTGATGTTGCGCCTGACTTCTTAGCAGCATCAAGCCAGTTTGCAAAGAGAGATTAAAAAGGAAGATACTTGTCTTTAAAGTAGAGTCATTGTGAGGCTCCAGGACCTGAGTTAAGGTTGCTAATAAAATAATATCTAATCCTGGCACTCTATGACCTTGGCTTGAGGAGGGTGGAGATGTTGGTTACCAGGAGTTGGACTCCTACGTCAGTGGCAGCATGGCAGGTGCTCTGTGGCCCTTTTGAAGGGGGAAGGCTAAAAGATTTGCCATACGCCATATATTTTATACCATGTTTTTCACATAGCGTTTGTGGCTGCTTATTTCCAGCTCATTTTAGACCCAGTAGGAAAATGATTTCACCAGTCCTTGCTGCTAATCTTGCATGATCAATGCTCCCTGATATTCTACGGCTCCTAAATTATCCACTTGTATATTTTAATTCTAGATTGCATTCTGGAGGATGAGGTTATCAACTGATACAGAAATGTCAGAACAATCTAGTTAGGAACAGATATTGCCAGACTAGCGAACACTGAGTCCGGCTAGTCCAGTATCCTGTCTCGGACAGGGGCCCGCATCACATGCTTCATAGGTGGGTGCAATAAACCCTGCAATAGGCAGACTTGGGCTAATTTGCCCCCTATGAAGATCTCATCTAAACCCTAATATTAGAGATTAGCTTAAACGTGAAACACAAGGTGGCATGTCCCTTCCTCCCCAGAATTGTAGTAGTAACTATTGTAATGCTGGATAAGCCTTTTATCCATCTAAATGTCCAGTCCCTCTTGGAATCCTGCTAAATTTTTAATCTCAATTATTTCCGGTGACAGTGAGTGCTACAGTCTGATTGCGAGCGTGGGGGGAAATGTAATCATGTTTTTTATTCCCATTGCCCTCATCCTCACTTCCCCAGCCCCACTTATTGTTTGTTACTTTCACTCTTTGCTTTGTGTGTCTAATTAGAGCAGGCGCTTTTGGGGCAGGGTTTGTGTGTGTATGTACAGCACCTGACACAATGGGGGCCTAAGCCCCAACAGGACCTTTCAGCCCTGCTGCTATACAGCTATTCATTACTACTAGTGCAAGTTTTGAAACGTTCGGTTTTGAGATTACGGCTGAGATTTGCAAAGCAACCTGCTTCTGGCCACCACATTCCTATTCACTCGAATATAGATTAGGTATCTATCCCAAACACACACACACACACCCTTGCCAACTTCGGAAATCTGTGTATGTTCATACTCTAAGACTTTCAATGGGCAGTCAACTACCCAGTCAAAATAAGAGCAAGATGTGGTGCCATATACAGTCAACACTGAACGTCTCTTTGGCTTATCCTGCAGTCCAGACCTTCAATACTATATCTTTAAACTGTCTCTGCTGAGCACGATAGGACAGTCACTGATAAACTATTTCTACAGAGGACACTAATTAACCTGCTAAATGAGATTATCCCTTCTGAGCATGCACCAGAAAGCTAAATTAGCTAAAACACCATGCAAAAGAGATCCATAATTAGCCGCCTGTTCTGAGGGCACCATCAATGTTTTGGGTGACCTCCGCCTAATGACGCTGTGCTTGCTCTGTGGGTTTTTGTGGGGAGCTGGGTGGGCTCATTTCTGCTGCGATGCCATTGTCCTCACATGGCATGCTGTGTCGTGAACAGGCCACTTCACCTTGCTGGCCTCAAGGTTCTCTGGCTCAGTGAGTGTAGGAGAGGATTTACAAAGACCGAGAACGCTGAGGCCAGCAGCCCGCATGCAACCAACTCAGTTCCCAGTAAAAGATATTCCCTGCCCCACCATGTCCCCCAAACATAGTGGTGAGATTGCAAAATAAGACAGAAGTCGGTGAATGACAATGTGATCGGTGTCCTACAGCATGCACCTATGTCCCTGCCTGCGTCTCTAGGCTCCAAACATTGGAGGTCTTTGGAAATTTGGCCCTTACAGTTTACAGCCCTGATCCTGCAGCCACCGATGCGAATGGCAAAAACACCAGGGACTTCACTGAGAGAAGGGTCAGATCTGATATTAGATCAAAGCCCCAACAAAAAGAACTCCATCATGCTGCATGAGGCATTAAGGAAGGTGAGTAGATCAGCGGCTAGAGCAGTAAATGGGTTGGAACATAATAGATGTAGTCTTCCAGAAGCTCCATATTTCAGTACTTCCAAGGGCTGCAGTGTAATGAGCTTGTTCTGTCTTTGGTTGGGTGTGTTTTGGGGGCTATCGAATAGGCATGTAAGTGCAGTGGTAGCGCATTTGGTTTCCACTGGATGCAACGCTTTTCACAGGTCCTGCATTGTGGAGTTCACTTACTATTTTCCAGAGGGAGCGAACTGTCAGCGGGCTCTGTAGTTTTCAGGCAAGAGCCTGGTTGCAGCCCCCATCATGGCTTCGGTGGAAGAATTGCCCATCGGCTGGAAAGTTCTAAGTAGCTCCAATGCGTTACTGCAGCACGTGACATGAAAATTCCGGGCGGGTAGCTGGTGTTGAGATGGCATCTAGGTAATAAGTCGCTAAACACATGGGCAATATCTAGATTGAAGTCTACATGTATTCACCTCCAAACTCATGGTTAAGCGAGCCCAACTCTCCAGTAGAAGGAACATCATATTCATATTGCATGCTGCCATTCACTGGGCTAATGCATGAACAAATTCAAGCACTGGACAGGTGCAGTTGTGACAGTCTGCAGGAGCTGCTGTCCTCCACAGGTGCAGTGTGAGGATAGTTCCTTACCTGGCTGGTTATCAAGGCTGGGTTCAGAAGATGGGATGGAGAAGGGAATCTGACTCTGGACTGCATGGGAACTTCAAAATCGAAGCTTTAAAATTGGACAGTGAGTGAAGGCTGGATGAAGGCATTGGGCTGGGATTCAAGTGAGCTGGGTCATTTCCCAGCTCTGCCAGGGAATACCTGGGCCCAACAACTGTGGGCAAGTCACTCAGTCTGGTCCTCAGTTCCCCCAGTGTAAAATGATAATCTCTCATTTCTCTCTGCCTTCCCTAGTTAGGCTGTGAGCTTTTCAGGGACGGGCCTGCCCCATTCGGTACAGCACCTCGCCCAGAAGGGCTGTAATCACAGGGAGGCTCTGGGGGCAGCACTGTAACCCTAATACATTTCCTGACAGTTCTTGTGTTGTTAGTTAAACACTCTCTCAATGAACTAGGGGCACACACCAGGCTCTTTCTTCCAGCTGCCTGCCACAAAAATAATTTGTAATAAATTGGACTAAGCAACTAACCAGCAGCTCGTTGCTGGCTGCCAGATGGACAGATGGCCGACAATCATTAATATCGCAAAATTTCAGGAGTTCATAATTCCCTAATCTATAAAGCTGGGCCTGCAATCTGCCAGACCTGGCCCAGAAGCATTTGCTGGGGTGACGCCCACCCCAGCTGGGGATAGTCCTCTGTAAAACTGACTTTTTTCACCAGCTGAAGAATTTGGCCCGGCCGATATTTCAATGTGAGCAGGTGGCCAGATCCATGTGCTAGGGCCAGGCCAACAGATGTGTGGCCATTGTGCATGATGCTAAAGAAAGGGACGGATGCTCCTCCGAAGTACCCCAAGGGAGGGCTGTTCAGTCTGATGGGAAGCTGAAGTTTCACTGCATACCAGTCTTATAAATAAATTAAATTAATGGAGATGTCCTATCTCCTAGAGCTAGAAGGAGACCTTGAAAGGTCATCAAGTCCAGCCCCCTGCCTTCCCTAGCAGGATCAAGTACTGATTTTGCCCCAGATCCCTAAGTGGCCCCCTCAAGGATTGAACTCATAACCCTGGGTTGAGCAGGCCAATGCTCAAACCACTGAGCTATCCCCTCTTGATTCAAGGTACAGGGCAACCGCTGCTGTGATGTATTAATGCTCAGCTGCCGCATGGCCGTTTTCAGCCAGCCAGCTCAACGTGGTTTGCAGAGGCGGGCGGCAGCATTAGCTTCATTTTACAGACGGGAGAAACAGAGGAGCAAAGCCGTGAAGTGACTTGCCCCAAAGTCAGCTAACAGGCCTGGGTCAGAGCTGGGCACAGGGCCCATGACTCCTGAGTTCCTGTCCGGTGGCCCCTGCTGCGTCTCTGGAAAAGCTACCCAGAAAAGCTGAACATCCCGCGCTGTCAGCCCCTCCATCCCCGCCATTGAACTTGCTGGGAAACCTGTCGGAGGAGATGCTGCAGAACCCTTGATTCCCAGTTGCTCCTAAGTGCGAGGTTAAACAGAGCCAGCGCCCCAGGCAAGTCCAAAGCGAATGGACGTCATCCATAACAAAGCTCTTCTCTAAGGGGGCTTTCTGGGCTCTGCGGCAGATGCGCGTAGCCCTGTTTCGCTGTCACTACAGTCAGATGTCTGAAAAGCCAAGAAAATCCAATAACCCACGTTCAGCGTCATTTTGTCCTTAAACCCCCAATCCCGGCCCATAACCGTTCGGAGAGGTGGCACGAGGAGCTTATGATTGATGTCAGCGGATCAGTAAGCTGGTATTTCTGAATCCCGTCTCGCTGACCTCTTTAAGCGCCATGTGGTGTTGTTTAGAAAACGCAGCGCACCGTAGAGAGGGAGGAACCCCAACAGACTGCTAACTAGGAGCCCGACATCATGGCTTTAGAGTCGGAAAGAAAAGCCCAGTGTTGGTGTCACAATGGAGATGAATCCACTCTCGTTAAGAGAAAGCATTGCTTAATTATGTAGGTCTAGTGAGGCCCCCCCCCACAAAATAAACAAATCAACCAACTAACTAAAGAAAGAAACTCACCCCTGCTCCCGGAGCGTTTTTACCCTGGAAAGGGAAAAGCACCGGAGGCGCCGGGTTGGCTACAAAGAACGTGCCAGAGACTTTGGCGTCCACTAGGGGTGTTGCTGTTGTTTTTAGCTGGCAGGTGCTCAGAGGCGAGGTGATGGGTAGCAGCAGTCCGATGCTGGTGCCCCAAAGACAGAGGTGCTGGAGCTCCTCCGTTGGTGCCCTGCGGCCACTAGGCTGGGTTGACTTACTCGTGGGCAGCAAAAGCAGAGAAGCAGGGGTCCCTATCCTCCCTCCAGGCCTGTGACAAGGTAAAGGGCCTACGGTACTGCTCATGGGGGGATGGAGGTGTAATGAAGTGGGGAGCCTAGTCCACCTCCCTTGGCTGGCTCTGAGCGGAGACGTGGCAGCTGCCACCTCCCATCCCAGCCATGCCTGAGACAGCAGCACGAGCCGGCCTCTCGCACAGACGGTAACAGGCTGGGGCACCTGCATGCCCTGCATATGGGGAAGCCCCTGCCAGTGCTGCAGGCTGGGAAGGGGAGCCCCAACATTTCCCCAGCCCCGAGCTCCTGTCTGTAACCTCCTGAGTGGGCAGTGGGTCCCCGGCTGCAGGGCTGCCATGTCAGGCATGGCCAGGAGAGCTGATGCAGGCTTCTGGGTCTTCCCTCAGAGCTGGCCAGGCGAGCCTGGGCCCCTTGCCCTCTCCCCCCAATATTGCACCCCTGTCAGAAGCACTGGAGCTCCAGGCTGGCTCTCAGGAAAAAAAAGTGCCTCATCAAAACGAGAGCAAGAAAGGACTTGGGACTAGCAGAGGAGGGGTGCCTAGAAGATGGTCCTGTAACCAGTGTGGGCAAGCCCTGATGGCCTTATAAAATGGAATAGAAGTTAAAAAGCTGAAACCAACTGCCAAGAGCTTAGGCATGATATTTGTGATGCCTAGGAAAGAGTTAAGCTGCTAACAGCAGTGTCATGCCCTCCAGGTCACGATTAGCCAATGGGAGTTTGCCCTAGTGCTGTGATATTGATAAATTGATTGGTCTAGAAGGGTGGTGGATTGGCTATTGTCCCTGGACTGCAGTGGAATTCTCCTTCCCTGCTCGCTGGTGAATTACTCCCTTAGTCAGCATACAAGTCCTTTAGTATTTTTCAAGTCCCTGGATTACTTTTAACAGGGGACATGGTGCCCAAAGAGACAGATGCTGTGGCCGGGAAGGAGCATCCAATGAGCAGCACAGATTGGCCCGATATTGTCCCTTTTGGACTCCATCTCCGCCCCAGCGAAGATCGCGCATGTGGTGCCTTCCCCGCTGTTGTCATGAAAAGAACGGCCCAAGTGAGGCACGGGCCAGCTGTTTCTGAACGTCATCATTTCTCTTAAACTTTATGTGGAAATTTTGAACATCAATTAAAAAAAAGTCGGGATTTCCAGCGAAAATGTTCTTGGGAATTAAGTTCGGGACGCTGAGCAGCAACCAGACTGAGAACCTTATGCAGAGATTTCTTCAGGAAGTGTCACTGTTAGGCCACAGAAAACAGCACAATGAGCATTTTGTGGGTAGTGAGAGGCAGGGTGATAACACAGCCTGAGCCCCATGATGGAGCAAGAAACCCCCATCTTTTCCAGCCAGCCCGCACCTGAGAAGCCCCAGTCCTCCCAGCAGTAGCACAAGCCTGACTTGCCAGGACAATATAATTCAAGTAGAGTGACACTTTCTGGCGGGACTGCTGGCTTTAGTTCTTACAGCGGCAGGCTTGCTAGCCCCTCTCTGCTCCCCTTTCGTTGTGTGCATTGACCATCAACGCCAAACTGAACCAGTCTAAGGTGTGTAGCCTGGTTTTTCTGAGAGCTGAGCCACGGTTTTGCTGCCTATAAAAACACAGCGCGTACTGCAGTCTGTAGGCAGACTTTGGTTCCCATCAGCTGAGCCTGCATTGGTCGAATGGGCAGCGACTCCCCAGGAACTCACCCAAAGTTCTTTTGATTTGACATGCAGCGGCTGGAGCCCGCAAAGGACTTTGTCAATAACAGACGTATAGTACCTGCCAACAGCAACTACCCTGGCGCCCATATTGATTTGGAGCGGGAAATGTATTGCCCTTGACGAGAAAGCACGGGCTGCTGGAGAACGGTCAAGAGCCATTAATAGTGCGTGTGCACACACACACACACACACACACACACACACACACACACACACACACACACACACACACTATCTCTCTCTCTCTCTGTCCTGTCCCTATGCATGCTGACTCACATTACCATCATGTGTGTGTAGCTTCCCTCTCTCACACACGCTCTCTGTTGAAATAGCAGCACACGGGTTAACGTCTTGCCTTCCTTTACCTCTCTGCATTGAGCCCTTACTAATTTTAGTGCCTTGCATGGTATCAAGTAGCAGGGGGTAGCCGTGTTAGTCTGTATCTACAAAAACAACAAGGAGTCTGGTGATGCATCTGAAGAAGTGAGGTTTTTAACCCATGAAAGCTTATGCCCAAATAAATCTGTTAGTCTTTAAGGTGCCACCAGCCTCCTTGTTGTTATTGTAGATACAGACTAACACGGCTACCCCCTGACGCTAATTTTAGTGCCGCTTTTTCATGGGTTTGTGCAGACGCGTTGCTCGTGAAAGGTGCCAGTCTGGTGCGCTGGCTGTGCTTCACTCCGGCACAGGCACCCGCAGAAGGCCTGTAGCACCCCACTCTCCTGCCTACATGGCGCGGCACTGACCTGGGGGGGAATCACCTGAACTAGTGCTGTCTCCATGGCCCATTGTCCTTGGCATCGCTTCTCAGCTTTCCCCACATGCCTGGCAAAAGCGGGGGGGGGGGGGACGCACCTTAATGCCAAAAGTTGTGAGCACTGTGATGTGACTGATCTAGCACCTCAGCCGACATGGCACTAGAGGGCTAATGTAGTGTCTAGGAAGTGGGTGGTATCCCTTTAAATAGTTTGGGAGCTTCCGAGTGGGTCTCCCCACCTTCCATTGCAGACACCCCCAGACCCAGCTTTGTGCAGGGCTGGTAAAACTGGAACCCAGCGGTGGCCATGTGGTGTCGTCGCTGCGCAAAGACGCAACAGCTTGATAGCGCCACCTAGTGGCCAGGTTGAAGAGAGGGCGGGTAGAGAAGAGGCCAGAGACAGGAGCATGTGAAAGTGTGACAGCCGGCAACCGCTCACAGGCGACAACGACGAGCACACCACCAGCCACATTCCAGCACTGCCAAGATGGGGACTCTGTTGTGGGACATGCTGGGCAAACACGTAGCAAGAGCCAGGCCGGACGAAGGGCCTTGCCCAAGGTCACCCAGCATGGAACTCAGGTGTCCTGACACCCAATCCAGTGCCCAGCGACTGGTTCTCAACGAAAATGTAACTGTGGAGCACTGGGAGCAAAGGATGGCCCATACCATCGAGCAGTATAATGCTAGAACAGGCCTCAGTCACGGCTTGCCCAGCTGGGGTAGTGCACATTTTGGTTCACTGCAAAGGGGTTGGGCAGGGCAAGTGTTATGCCTGCCTCCACTGCATCAGCAATAGCCAAGCTCTCCCCCTCCCAGCTCCTCAGCCAGTCTGGCTCTCCTCCCCCCGCTCAGCCCCCCCCCACAACCCGGTTCTTTGTCCCAGGCTCTTTGCCAAGCGAGTCCCAGTCACCTTTGAGCTCAGACTGACTGATCTAGTGCCGCCCCCCCCCCTTAAAAAAATCTATGACTCCTTGGCCACCCAATTCCCAATCGCCAGTCTCCTTGCCCAATCGCCACTTCTCCCCCGCCCCCGCAAACGCCCAGTCTCCCCCTGAAGCCCACCCCAGGCTCCTTGTTCCAATCGAATTCCACCCCGTCGCCCCCGCCGGCTGGCTCTGCATGCCAATCAGGCAGCTTTCTCCTGAACACGCTGGGCATCAGCGGAGGGAAGCACAGTGCACATCAGCGACACGGGCCCTGCTCTCAGCTTTGGTGCCCAACCTTGGCTTGGCCCACAGCCACCCAGTGTTGCAAAGGCCGGGAATGTCCTGCTGAGCCCCGGACAGAATCTTCTGTGTGTAGCTGCAAAGCGCTGGTAAGTTACAAGTAACTAGTCCTTGTGCCACAGCACGGTGCACTAGAGCTTTTCAAAGGATTTTTTTTTTAACAGAGGCAAAATAATGTGTTTTTTCACTCGCCTCCATCTTGGAAACAGCTGGACCATTTGGGCTGAACTTTTGCAAAACAATTCAGCCTGAGGCCGCCGCCCGGCCAGCATGGCAACATTTCCGCCCAAACAGCTAAAATTTGGCACCGTTATAAGTAACTGAAAACACGGTGTGGTATCAGGCAACCTTACTTCTAAGCAGTAGCTGCCAGGCAGGCCTATAATACAAACTGCTGAGACAAGGGGTAATTCACCATAAGCATACACTTATCGTATGTACGATGTGCTAGAAGTAGGGTACTGACTGTGTACGTGCCGGGATGTATTTTGTGCTTGGTTCATGACCACTGTTGTGTTGCAGCTGAATGCAATTTGCGGGTCTAATGCAGCAGAGATGTGCTAACTGCATGCTACTGAACGCATTAATATGCTCCTAGACGCTGGCTTGCTCACTGCCTGGGCCTGGCTACTGATCACAATGGTGGGATGGACCAGACAGTAACTGGGAAAGCACTACCGAGTCTAACCAAAAATACACCCGTGAGCTCAGCTGGTGTCTTTAGAAATGAGGCTATCATCATAGCAAGGTAAGGGAGAGAAAGACCGAAACTAGTGTAATAGGATACGGGGCCCTTGTGTAGCAGCTTTTAGCCCAGGCTTTCAACGTCATTAATATTATCGGTTCTACTGCAACTTACACCCGAAAAGCTCCAAGCATGTAAACAAACCAACCAACCCCTGAGTGAATTAAGACTTGTAACACCCCTGGAAGGTTGGTAAATAGCCCTGTTTTACAGCTGGGAACCTGACGAGGGGAAGTGACTTGCTCTGGGTTAAAGAGGACGCCCTAGTTCTAGCTACTAGCCCGTACTCTCTTCCAGCACGCAGCATCGAACCCAGAAGTCTCGAATCCCAGGTGTCTATTCTAGACCAGCGTGCAGGGGTGGCCAACCAGTAGCTCTGCAGCCACAGGCCGCTCTTCAGAAGTTAATATGCGGCTCCTTGTCTAGGCACCGACTTCGGGCCTGGAGCTACAGGCGCCAACTTTCCAATGTGCCGGGGGTGCTCCCTGCTCAACCCCTGGGTCTGCCACAGGCCCTGCCCCCACTCCACCCCATCCCCTGAGCCGGCCATGTCCTCACTCCTCCCCCTCACCCCCGGAGCCTCCTGCATGCCACAAAACCGCTGAGCAGTGGGCGGGAGGCGCTGGGAGCAGGGGCGGGGGAGACTGATGCAGGGCTGCTGACGTATTACTGTGGTTCTTTGGCAATGTACATTGGTAAATTCCGGAACCTGCTCAGGCACAGGTTGGCCACCCCTGGCCTAGAGCATCCATCCCAGACTTCCACACTTCTTACATGACTGCTCTGCTCCATTTAGCTGGGTGGGATTATTTCAGTTTTTGTTTCACGGTAATTAAACCAGTGGCCGTGTTAGTTCTTTCAATTCTTAGCCGTTTAGCTACCTGGCTTTTCAGAGGGGTTGACGTGTTTAAAAAATGTGTAATCCGCCATCATTTCTGTGACTGCTCCGCGTCTCATTTTAACACGTTTCAAACATGTAGTGTAGCCGTTTCAGTCTGCTGGCGCGGTGGCCCGCTCGGCTCCACGCAGGTGCCAGCAATAAGCCTGGCCCTGGTGCTAGAGTGACCAGATGTCCCGATTTTATAGGGACAGTCCCGATATTTGAGGCTTTTTCTTATCTAGAAGCCTATTACCCCCCCACACCCCCTGTCTCGACTTTTCACATTTGCTGTCTGGTCACCCTACCTGGTGCTGAACCAGCACGCCCGCTGCGCCAGTTGCGTGAAGGGCACCGTGGAAAAGCCGGCCGTGGGACTAGATTTTTTTGGGGTTTAATAACGCAGCAAATACTAACCAGGAAATCTTGTGCAACGTATCCAGCAAAGCCTGAGGGATGATCGCTGTGTCTGAGTGATACAGTCACGCCTGGATTGCACCGGGTTATTCTAGCGAGCAGCTCTTGGGTTCCCGGCGCCCTTAGGGACACAATTAAGGCACCAGTTTGCATCTTTAGGCAAAGGTAACTATGGTAGCCAAACATTAGCTGTTACTGTCAGTGGAGAAAAGCCTGGTCAAGAACTAATGAGCCATCAGCAGCAGCCCCCGTTATCCCGCCCAGAGGGCATTGGCGTGATCAGCACGGGCGCCAGGGACACAGGCTCGCTCGCGTTCGGCTTAGCTCGGTACCAAAGCGTTAGCCAGCCAAATCCTCCGGGGTGGGGTTCTCATTATCCCGCTCGGCGCTGTGGCTGAGGCAGCTGGCCTGGCTGTCCATTAATAGATTACACGGAGGATTTGAGATTGTTAACAGGGAAGAGCGCTTTAGCTGGATCCAGTCTGGTAAAGGGCCACTGAGGCGCGCCCCACAGCGGAGGACGCATCCTTTAGGAGGGACCTGTACTTCTCCCCCTCCCGGTTACACGTTTTCGGACAAGGTAGGTGGCTGATTTGATGTGTTTCTTTGAAAAGCGGCACTACAGATGCTTTGGCAGGGGAGGGGAGATGGGGGGGTGAATTATTTCCCCCCCACGCTCCCTCCAGGGGAAGCGGGGTGAGAGATGAAATCAAAGCCGCCTTGTATGCCTTGCTTTTGATTTGCCTGCATCTCTGTAACAACAGCAGAGACGCACCTCGCCGGCTCGCTGGCCCCGGAGGGGAGCTCGCGGCTGCGGCTTGTTGGACAGTCCAGGGAGATGGGAATCGCCCCGCACAAGCGGCCCTTGGCAGCTGCTGTCTGGGGCTAGCGGCTCAGTCTCGGGCACGCTGCGTTGCCATTTTTTTTAAAAAGCCGGGGGCCTTCGCACCGTTCAGCCGGGGAAGCTCTGTTGGGGGCTGGAGGGGGTTTAAAGTTAGCCATGTGCGGCCTCTCGGGGATGCTCTGTTGGGATCCCGGCGGCGGGTGGATGTTTTTGAGGGGACCGCTGGCGTTTACTGTCACGGTAGATGAACGGGATCGGCGAGAAGAGCTCTGGGTTCGCCCGGACGCTGGTCTTGCTCGCCCACAGAAGTTGGTCCAAGACAAGCAGTGATCTCACCCACCTGGTCTGGCGCATCAGCAGGGAAGTCAGGCTCGGGGCCAAATAGGGTGACCAGAGAGCAAGTGTGAAAAATCAGGACCGGGGGTGGGGGGTAATTGGCACATATATAAGAAAAAGCCCCAAATATCAGGACTGTCCCTATCAAATTGGGACATCTGGTCACCCTAGGGCCAAAACAGCCCTCGCCGTCTGGCTGTACAGGGCGAGCGTGTGTGGCGTTGAGGGGGCCGGGTCAGCTGGCGGCTAGACGTGGGGAGAAAGTGAGTGTGTGGGTCGGGGTGAGCGCACACCTCTTGCTGCTGCGTCCATGCAGCCCAGCTAAGACTGACGACCCCCCCCCCCCAAGGCCGTGGCTGCCCCCCCCTAGAGAATGCAGGGGGTGGGCTGAACAGTGTGACAAGGGAGGCGGCCTCTGCGCCGGGTTGCTTTAGGTCTTTGGGGGCAAGTGCCACCTACAAGCGGCTGGGTTTCGAAGCAGACCAGAGGCAGATGGACAAATATGACTGAGCACCAGGGCTGCCTCGGGGTAGGGGGGGAGCAGAATGGAGCTGATGGGTCTGACCACCTCCAAAACCCCGCTCTGATGAAGTCCCTCCTGCCCGCTGCCCCCTCCCAGGCCGGCGGCTCGCTCCCCTTTAAGGTGCCTGTATCCCAATGTGCTCTGGCGCACTGACGCTTAGCCCGGGGGTGAGCTCTGCGACCCCCCGAATGGATTATTGGAACTGGCGGCGGAGGCTTTGCTGCCCAAGTGCCCCCCTGCTCTAGCAGCACGAATGGTTTCTTTACACTACATTACACGCTGCTTTCCACACACGGCTGGAGGCTGCCCAGAGGGACACACCGGGACGAGGGTCGATCGAACTGGCTGGGTACCACCCTGCCCCCGCTATTGACCAGTGCAGCTCGGTTTGACAGCAAAGTACAGCAGGGACCACTGGGGACAACCAGCCATTGGAGCTGCGGTGTTAGCCAGAGGGGCTTGGCCCAAAGAAAAGTTAGCATCTAGGTCAGGTGGTTGGGTCTTCTGGCCCCTTCCTCAGACATGAAACAACTTTGCTTATCATGGACTTATTGTGGTATTCGGTGCCAGGACTTCCAGGGTCTCACCTGGACTCTGTTATGGCCTTGCTGTGTAACCTTAGGCCATGTCCATGCTCCGTGCCTCAGTTTCCCCCGCTGTGAAATAGGGACGATACTACTTCCTTCCTCCTCTTTGCAAAGAGCTAGAGGTGCCGCTGCAGCATGAGATCAGAGACAGACATTGCAGTGTACATTTCCTTTGGCTTTCGGCTCTGGTATTTCTTCCCCCCCCCCCCTTTCTATGTTCTGTGATTGTTTCCCTCCCTCTCTCGCCTTTAAATTCTCTTCCTCTCCGAAGTCCTTCCCATTCTCTTCTCAGCCTCTCCAGTCTATCACTGCCCCCCGTTAAGCACGTGTCTAGTGGTGTTAGCTGGCAAGGGGCAGGAGCTGTTGGAAACCTGACCAGCGCTGGCTGTTCGGGTGGCAGGGATCGCCCTGAGACACATCACTGTGCTGCTCAGTGGGGGACAATCCTGCCAGGCCCCTCAAGCGTATAAACCCAACTGCAACAGCCCGCAGTGAACCCTCAGTGCAGCTCGACCCCAAACCACAGCCCCGACTCCGATCTCTCTTACAGCCGTGTAAAACAGGAGTAACATTGGCTGCCTGGCAGTGGGCCTGATCTCCACCCTTCTCCCCCACTGTGGTGCAAGGGTCAATGACTTCTTAGTGAAGGCAAAATTTGTCTTGGTCTCTATACTCAGGGACTGCGTCCCACCTGCTCCCCCTTCTGACAACCTTTTAGCCCAGATCATGTATTCCCCGGCCATCAAACACGCTGCGTTTAGAGTGCCCAAGTGGTTACGTGCCACACTCCACCTAAGGGCAGCAGAGAATCTAAATCGCAATCAAAGCTGACCTGGTTCTCCCGGTTACTTATTTGAATGCTAATGCTGCTGGCAGTGTATGCAAAGCACAAAACCTGCTAGCCCACACTATAAACTGAGACGCTGTCGTGTTATTTATGCCACTGCTTAGCTCTGACTTTGGCGGATTAGGACCTGTGCAAAGGTAGGTGTGGGGCTGCTATTGTGATGCGGAGACACATGCAATAGCAGGTGGGCAGCGGACAGACACTTTTACAATAAGGGCTGGATTGTGAGAGGGGCAGCGTCTTCCTAGGCCGGTGCACTTTGTACCTGCAACGTTGAATTGAATTGCAGGAGCAGCTCTGGGTGTTTCCACCTCTACCCACTGCAGGGAGAAGGGCAAATATCCCATTTGGTGCCTGCGCGTTCATTGCTGCGGGCACAGATTGCACCTGTGAACAGGGAGGCCGGGCTTCAGTCCCCTGAAATTGAACCTCTACAGGTATCCCGGAGTCTGGATTCCCCAGCAGCTCCTGGAACCTTTAATTTCGAGGTGGACGGAGAAATGGGAACTGGACTTGGAAGGAGCTGGGGGAGGGGGGAAAGAGCGTGAACAAGATGACTCAGGAAATTGGTATTTGTAAAGGCGCTTTTCACCTTTAGTTCACCGGCTAGGACTCAGGCTGGGCTGGTGTTAGACAAAGTTGTTCTCCTCTGGTGGCTGTTTGGTATTGGCTTGGAAGGATTCGATTTTTATCAGTAAATATCGATAAACATCAATTTCACACATACACACACACAAAAAACTATACATATGTCCATCTATGAGGATGGAAATGTACCCAAAGGCAAGGTAAGAAAAATGCTGTTTGAGAGAAAGTATTAGAGTTTGATTTTTAGGATATTTACTTTGTATATTTTGACATGCGATGTTGGGCATTTGTGTTTCAACAGTTAAAGCTTTAATTTTTGGAATCTCAGCATCCACGGCCATGAAACAATTGTCTGCCCCTCCCCAGCCCGTGTCTGACCTTCCCAAAATTTCCCTCAATGGTGAAGATTTAAATAGCTAAAAATCTAAAAATAAAAATTTATATTATCCATCAAAATAATCACAAAACAAGAATCAAATTCTGCCAAGCCCACCTGTGTGCAATAAGTTGGTCTCAGTGCAGTGCCTAGTGGACAGCCCTCCATATTACTTCACCAAACCATCACCGTGACAACTGGCACTCCATACCACCCATGCTGGTAGAGAAATCAAGGACCGACTGACGTAGGCCTGCTGAACCCCACAGTGAGACCTAGTCGGGGGAGCCTGCGGGTCAGGCCTGAAGCACGTTGGTAGGACAGGGTGTGAGGGATGTTCGCAGAGCCATGATGCCAGCCCCTTTCAATCTGTGCCCAATTTAATATAAATGTCACCACGGCAGACTTGTGAGATGGGGTTCAGAGCTTTCACACCAAGGGCCTCCCTGCTTAGTAAAATGGGACAAACCGGATCATTCTGTTCATTGTGCTACCAATGGGCCAGATCCGCAGCTGATGTAAATGACTGCAGCTCTACTAAAGTCAATGTTGCTTGCCTGACTGACAGCAGCTGAGGGTCTGGCCCAGTGTTTGCAACCGTAGGCCAGATTCGGATATCTTGCCTTGTGCTGAATAGCACCTTACTCCATCAGAAGTCCCACTGACTTCAGTGAGGCTATTTGTAATGTATGACTCAGGCTAAGGGTACCAGAATCTGGCCCTTAAAGTCCTATTAGATCCAGGAGGAATCTCTGAACGATTCCTTGCATGCGCTGCAGGAAAGCAATGTTTTTTTCCCTTTGGGGCTTCAAAAGGGCCTCAGGGGCTTGTGATGCAGCAGGAGAACTCTAGGTGAGGCAGACAGCAAACTAACTAGCCCGTGACGTTTTATAGCAATAAACTCGATGGGTTCCACCTCCATGTTGGAATCAACCCCCCGAGAGACGAGGACCCAGATCCTGGAAGGTATTTAAGAGCTCCCACTCCCATTGAAATTAATGGGGGAGAGGTGTTCAAATACCTATGAGGGCCTGGGCCACAGTGACACAGGAACTCTGTGGAAGAACTAGGCATAAGCCCCAGGCCTACCCCCTATCCACGGGACTATCCTTCCTCCAGCCTACCTGCCTTGTTCGAGATTAGACAACAGGAAGCTGTGCTCAGCTGTGTTTGCCAACAGCCAGCTGTTAGAATGGCTTATGCTGTCTCCAGTGGTTGGACCTCCTCTGCGTCCACTGGCAGATTAGCCTTATGCCAAGGGAATCTCAATCTTAGCTCGGAGATTGAGCCAGCCTTCTTTCCTCTGACCCAGGGCCTCTCCCCAGCTGTCTGAAAGCCCCTCCCACAAAATTTGTCTTCCCTCTCGTATCCAGACTTAGCAGGTATCTGCATGTGTGGCACCAGCGACCTGCCCAAATCAGAACATTGGTGGGTCTCTCCCAGGTGTCCAAAAGGAAATCTTCCCCAGGCTCATTCAGTAAGAATTGTGTTTCGTTTGTCTCCCCTGAAAGTCACTCGTTGCCTCTCTCTTCATGAACCCTTTGCCTTCCCCCATCTGAATCCCAGGTTGCTTATAGTCACATGCTACTTGTAAGTGTTGTCCTAATGTCTGAGACAAGTACACTTGGATCTTCTCTGACCATGAGACACACAATGCCAGGAGATTCTCAGTCCGCAGGATCCGGGCCTGGTTTCACACAGGGAAGGCAGGATTCGGAACAAAGGGACTGTGGTTAGCAAGTAGTACCATGTGTCCGACCCACTTTGGAGCTTAGTCCGCTGTTACACCACTCCTCAAAGGCAGATATTTACATCAAGGCTAAATCCTTCATTTCCATCGGTCAGGAACAGCTGCCAGCTCCCCCGCCCCATGCCGCACTCAAAAGGATTTGTTAGTCAAATGATAATGCCGTATGATGCACTATGCAAATTGCAGAGGGGAGGGGGAACAACGCAGGGGAGAATTACTTCCAAATGAACACACGAGCCCGACCTAGTTCCTTAGCGGTAGCCTCAGACTGAGTAGCAGCCATGGCAGGGACCCTTGATGCATGGGAGGGACCCCTAGTACGATGCCGTTGCATCATAGAAAGAAGAGCGAAGGGCAACAGCTGTCGAACGATGGTGTGACTCTGGGCTACGAAGGCCTTCTCCCATGTTTAGAGAGGTGGCGCTGGGTGGCGGTGAAGGAGCTGCAAACAATGAGCCCCTGGTAAAGGTCTGGAAGGACATCTAAGGGCTACGGCAGGAGCAGATTTGGGGCGGGGGGAGGGTCAGTGCCAGGGACCACGAAGAAGGGTAGCCCAAGCTCAGCTTCCTGGCATGACCTTGCTGACCATCTGCAACCCCCAGTGGTGACGACAGCCCGAGTCCGTGGCGCATGCACGGTGAATATGCCGAAGGGGGGATTCTGCATCAGCAGATCCTAAGCCCCAGGTTGTGAGTTCATTTTGTTTGAACTCTTATGGCAGGGCTACGTGTGGAGCCACCGTTACCGGGTAACCGTCACGCCCATTGCACCCAACAGGCCCCGGGCAAAGGGGCAGGTTGCACTGAAAGCCTTGACGCGTTCTCGACAAGCCACTTGATCTGTGAACACCAGGGCAGGGTCTTTTCCAGTGACTAGAGAGGCCTGTAGGAAAGCTCATTTCCAAGGGCCGTCCAGCACGGACGTGTTCAGCCAGGAAGGGCCAGAGCGGGAGGGAACGAGCTACAACAAACGCACCTGAGGAGGAATGGGCTTTGGGAGTGTTAACGAGCGCAAATTTGCCTTTGTTTTTCAGCCCAGGTTGCTTCCCCATTAAGAAGGACGTTCGCTAAGACCTGCCACCATGGATGAATGGGACCTTCCACAGTGGAAGAAGGAAGTAGACAGCCTGAAATACCAACTGGCTTACAAGAGGGAAATGTCTTCTAAAACAATACCTGAGTGAGTCAATGCTTTCCCCGGCCCCTTCTGGCGGCCGTTCAGTAGCCCACATGGAACAAGGTGGTGGGTCTCAGACCAAGGCCTAGTGGTTGGAACGAGTGAGGTGCAGTAGCAGGCCCTGTGGGAAGTGGGCCCTGCTGCTGGCCCTGAATAGGATGGCAGATTCTAGGGTCTCGACTCCAGCGCCCTTTGCCAGAAATAAATCGGCATCAAGAATACTTGGGCCCAGATCTTCCACAATACTTAGGACCTTTGAAATCAATTGCAGTTAAGTACCTAATTACCTCAGAGAATCTAGGCGTAAATTCCTAACCTTAGCTACACAACTGGCTCTGCCCCACCAGCAGCACCACCGATATCGAGGGAGGACGGCAGAGCCAAAAGCATTCAGCATGGCCAGTTTTCTCCAGCACTCATTATCGTCATAGGATCTAAGCACCGATACATAGAGAGAAGTGGGTTGTGTGTCCAATCTTCCAGGAAGCCTAAGCACTGGGGTTCCAGGCCAGCAGGAAAGATTTGCCCAGGATAAGGGTAACGCTAGGTTAACACGTGTCTGCATCTAACTTTAATTTCGCTCGGTTTTAGCCATGATTGGTTGGATCAGCTGTTTCTCAGTTCTTTCCCCCTGGATTAGAAAGCATAGGACGCTTCCCCTTCGGTGACCTGCTCTTGAGGTGGTAATAGCTTGCAGGGTTCCTGCTTTGGTCCATATTTAATGGTGGCCATGCACCGCCCAGCGGTCCTGAAGATAGTGCTCCCTGCGGAGCCAGGCTGGAGGTGCACCTAGAAACATCACTTCCTCTCTCTGCACCCACAGCCTGGATAAGTGCACGTACAACAGAGTCGCTCGGCAACACTTGTGTAAAGGCAGGCGTCTGCTGGTGCAAGGGAGGGGGGGTGAAGGGAGCTGCCACTGAACTTGCATCTACCTCTGAAAATCTGCACCTTCGGGTGCAAACTGATTGCATTGGGGACAACTCCATAGCGCACGCGGCAGGACCTATTCCATTCTAGGCACCTCTCCTGGCTTCTGGAAAAATTCATACGACTTAATGACTTCGTTAAGTTCTAAATCTTTGTAGTGTTTGTTGTGCAAATTCTCATGAGAAAGGAGTCGTGCACTGTTCTTTTAAGCCCTGGGAGCTCTAAGAATCCAATCCAAGACCTATCTAGATAGCAGAAGTAATAAATAAATATGAATATATGGAGCCATACCTACCATAGAACTGGAGGGGACCCTGAAAGGTCATTGAGTCCAGCCCCCTGCCTTCACTAGCAGGACCAAGTTACTGATTTTGCCCCAGATCCCTAAGTGGCCCCCTCAAGGATTGAACTCACAACCCTGGGTTTAGCAGGCCAATGCTCAAACCACTGACCTATCTGCCTCCGCCCCCGCCATCCCAACTGCATCAGATGCATTGAAATTAATGGGAGATAGGTGTTCAAATACCTGTGAGGGCCTGGGCCAAAGCGACACAGGAACTCTGTGGATGAACTAGGCATAAGCCCCAGACCTACCCCCTATCCACAGGACTATCCTTCCTCCAGCTTACCTGCCTTGTTAGAGATTAGACAATAGGAAGCTATTGATGGCGACCTGCCATCCCACACTTCTCTGTGCTCTGCCTCCAACCGTCTACACCCTTTGGGAGTGTGGGGGGGAATAAGGAGAGTGAGGGGGAGTAGTAAGCAAGACACATGAAAGGGAAAATACACCAAAAAGTGAGAGAAGTGAGAAGACTGGAGAGAAGAAAGGAGAGCGAGTGGCAAGTGTAGCTGAAAACGGTGCCAGGAGGCCTGGGGGCAGCTCACCCACTCAGCCATCCCAGAGGCGGCCTGCTGAGACACGGTGCAAGGAACAGACAAAATTAAAGAACCAAATAAATGCAAGAGCCACTGCTCCTCTGCTAAGTTTCCTGCTCCCCACACCACAGACCAGCCCATCGGGCTTCGTCACCACTCTGGACAATGCTGTGCCCTGCAGCCGATGTAGCTCACTCCGACGGCAGCAACCCCACAGCATTGGGAAACTCAGAGTCTGGGCGTTGAGGGTTTAGTGGGACTGCCGGGTTCTCTTCACAATCGCACTCTTGACTCTGTGTAGCCGTGGGCAATTGCTTGGCCCCCTTGTCTTTTGAGGATACTATTATTTTACCTACCTGACGGGCCGGGGGGCTGGGCGACGCCATGGAAACGCTAAGTATCATTACTGCGTAACAATGAAAAGAAACAGTTCTAGCTCCACTTCAACCAGAATAAGACAATGAGAAACGCCCAGAGCCGTTTAACCATCCCACCTCTCCCCTCTTCTCTGTAGGTTGATGAAGTGGATAGAAGACAGCATTCCAGAAGATCCATTTCTGAATCCAGAGCTGATGAAAAGCAACCCTTGGGTGGAAAAAGGAAAATGTACCATACTCTAATGCCCCTAAATCCAACTTCACTCCCAAGCGGCCGTGGCTGACAAAATGGCTTCCTCCTGAGATATTCAATTTTGCATTAACTCTGAATGTACATTTTTTTTATTAGTTTCCTAATATGACTAACTGTACAAACACTATCCTCATCTTGTCTTATTATTTTTATTAGTAGAAGCGATTCTTTTTTATACTGAAAAAGCACATGTCATAAAAGAGTAAATTGGTAAGAGATACAATGTATTGGAGATTAGCTGATTAGCAGCATCAGAATGGGGACTTGAAAAACAATGTCAAACAACGGGCAAAAGGTTTCTCTTGATTAATCCTGTAGTTTTCAATTAAGCTTGCGCTTAACTATGCTTCTGTGAACCTTACAAAGCCTTTTTGAACTTGTAAAAGAAAAAACACTTTTATAAAAACATTTTCAATACTTTTTTGTATATTGTAGAATATACAATTTTGCAGCAAAGCCAGCGAAATATGAGAACTAAGGGTTTATAAATAAAATAAACAAAGCAATACTTCACAAATTTTTAAAAACATTTATTTTGCTTATTTATTTATTTATTTTACAAACAGCTGAATAGAAAATAAAAGCAGGAAAGTTCTCATGAACCATACATGTTCTTTAGAAGGCTAAGAGTCAAATTTTTCTTTCTGTTCTGTATGTATTGTTTCTTCAGTTTTATTTCTTTAAATTATCACTAGAGCAAATCCTTAATGTAAATATTCCGCCGGACGGCATTCGAAACCCCTTCATTAAATCGGAACCAAACATCGCTCTTTCCAACGGCCTTTCCGATTTGTTTTTCAACAGAGTTGTGCTCGGACGTTTGATTAGCTGATGGTAACCAGAGAAGGTTGGTGGGTGGGGAGAGAAGATACGATAATACAATGAAATCAAGGGACTTAAAATGGGAAAGTCTTAAAGTTTAGGCAATAGACTGTCAAGGAAGTACCAATAAGACACTGAAAAGGACGGCACCTGCAAACATTACTGCTGGGCATAGTTCTTACGACGAGCGGTTCCATAGTCAATTCAGTACGCCACATTAAGTGCATTCAGAACTAGGGGCTTACATTCAAAAGCTCCTGATCCTACACACACTTAAGCATCTTGCGTAACTTTGCTAAGGTCGGGTCTACATTTCAAAACTAGATCGGCCTGGCTCCGTCGCTCAGGGGTGTGAAAAACGTCACGCCCTGACCACAACAGTTCGGTCGACCTAACCCCTGGCACAGATGCAGCTAGGTGAAGGGAAGAACTGTTCCATCAACCTAGCTCGTGTCTCTTGGACAGATGGATGAACCTCAGTGGCAGGAAAAGTCCCTCTATCAGTGTAGGAAGCGTTTATGCTATGGAGCTACAGCACCACAGCTGTAGCATAGACATGTCCTAAGTAAAATTATTGCTTAAAACACTACAGGAGCAGAACCGCAGCCATCTTTATTACCTATTAACTGGGCCTTTGGGTGCTTCCATAATGAAATATCCTACCCTAGCTGCTCCATGTAGGGGACTGGACTGCCTTTGTGGCCCAAGTTTTTTTCCAATCCTCCCTTATACATAAATATTGTCAGACAGTTGCAAAACAGGCCATGGAAATTGCTCCCCAGCTCCATCCACCCTTTCGGTGACCCACAGTCAGTTTGATTTCAGCATTATGGAACCACAGAAGATATTGCAAAGCTTTCTACTACAACATATGTTCTCAGTTTCCTTCCATCTCTCCTGACCAACATCATGTCTTTTCTGCACATACCTGCTGATGGAGACACCGGTTTCTTAACAAGCTGGCGCCCAAAGAAGTCCATTTCTGGCTGTGAAAAGAAATCAAAATGGTTTTAGTATACTCCTCCCCAGCAGATCGCTGGGTACATATTGGTTATAGTGTGTATTTAAAGAGAATAGTGCCAGCCCAGTTCAACATCAGATGGGATTTTTATCTAGTTACAATCCCAAAACGTGACTTCATTAAGAAAAAAAAATTACACAATTTATCAGTACAAATGTTTCCTTTTGTTATAGAAGCAGGGGCGGCTCTATGTTTTTTGCCGCCCCAAGCACAGCAGGCAGGCAGCTTTCAGCGGCGTCCGCTGGTCACGCCGATTCGGCGGCATGCCTGTGGGCGGTCCGCCGGTCCTGTGCCTTCGGCGTCCCTCCCACAGGCATGCCACCAAAGGCCCTCACAGCAACTGGCAGGGTGCCCACCATGGCTTGCCGCCCCAGGCGTGCACTTGGTGCGCTGGTGCCGGGAGCCGCCACTGTATAGAAGCACAGAAATGTAGGGCTGGAAGGGACCTGGAGGAGTCATCTAGGCCATTTCCTTGCACTGAGGTAGGATTAAGTATACTGAGATCACTCTATATTTCAGTCTCCTTTCTTTAGTCATTCAGATAGCCTGCACAGGTCCAGAAACCCAAGCAACAAACCTTAGCGTGCATGGGAACTAGAATGCAAACGATTAGAAACAAAGCGACTGGTCTGATTTCACTGTAAAATGCAGACATGGGGGGCAGAGGAGGAAGAGAGCAGAAATGGTAACAAATTAAAGTTGTCTTTTTTACTCCCTAGCTCCTAGAATCTAGTAGTTGATGACAGGTCTCCCTGTGCTTACTATGAATTAGCCAGGTCCTCCTGTAATAGCCTACAAGGTCAGAAGACTAAAAAGGAAAATGATTCCACAAACCAAGATGGTTCTGAATGTATTTATTGGTTATTTTTAAAATGTGGCCTTTGGTTCTTGGTTTTATTTCACATCCTCAAAGCCACAGAGCTTATCTTTCCTACGGCTTATACTCTCTATCTGCCATTAACTTGATTTCCCCCTGGATGAGATTACTGGCGTATAATGATTTACTGGATTAGAAATAACTCCAAGCATTTCTCCGCTTGGTAACAGCCACACATTCTGGGCACTGCAGCTACACTGGAAGCTTTGCACTCCCTGTTAAGTATCCAACGGCACGGCAGGAGGGGAACTGGATGGCTCAGGAGACTGGTAGATGGATATAGAGCCTCTCCCGAATTGGCTGTCGATTCAAACCCAACCTGGCTCAAGACGACCAGATGGAAGCCCCAGTGGCTGTTTGATGGCTTGGATGAAATGAGTGGGGCAGAGGTCACAGCTCAGTGCCCAGCAGACAGAGGTTCACATTACGCTGACTGATGCTACGTGGCCGTCTTATCGGAAGCCTCAGCAGCACAGTATCCACAGCCCCAGACACCCCAATGGACGAACAGGGGATCTGAACCCCAAAGAATAAGCAAGTGAATCAACCGGTGGTATACAAGGTTATGGGGTATAAATATATGTCAGGCAATGTCTTTGATGGAAGCGTGCAATGTTCTGAACTCGGTGGTCATTAGGAGAGCTGTATCCAGGTTAGAGTTCTGCACGTATGCGTGTATCTTTGCGTAGAAAGTTGTAATTGTAGCTGTGGCGCAACTACAGCATCGCCTCACAACAGGGAGCGAAGCCAACAGGCAAAGAGGGACACCTCCCAGACGAGCTGTTTACACAAAACTAACTCCAGGCACCGAGCATTGTGCAACCCAGGGAAAGACAATGGTGGACCACGAAAGTTAATGGAAAGACATTAAAACTCCAAGAAAACCAAGGACGGAGGGAGTTTCCCCCCTCTGGGTAATCGGGTATTACCATGTTAAAAGGGAAGAGGGGCTAAAGTGAAGGGGAGCCAGAAACAGAGGCCAGCATTGAAGTAGGGTGCTGCCTGTGACACACTGGAGCCCCGCTAGGCCGAGGACATGCTGGGAAGCCGTCCAGCAGCAACAGGTAACTTGTATGAGAAAAGGGAGTTTAGCAGACACAGGAGTGTAAAGCCTGAGGTAGCATCTTTATGCTGATTTTCTGCGTAACCTGCATGTGTTGCTTTTCCTCCGCAGTTCATCTCTGAACCGACGATTTTCCCATCAAATAAACTTGTGGTTTATTTTTGCCCCCAGCAGGTCTCTGGTGTGCAAACTGTCTGGACTATGTCCTGGTGCTGCTAATTCTTATGATTTTGTCATGAGACTCATGACAATTATTGGTTTCCTTAAAGCCCCAGCTCCTGGAGTCAAGTGGATATATGACGATTTCAGCCTTCGGTCTTAAAGAAAAAGTAAGTGTCTAGCCCTCGTGGAGATGGAGAAAGCTTCAAAATGTGACCCCAGTGCACCTTCAAGGCTCAAAGCAGAAGGCAAATAAAAAGAACATAAAATCTATTATTTTTACATAATCTTATGATTTTAAAGCCAATCTCGTGATTTTTTTTTTGGTGAGCCTGACTCATGGGTTTGAACATTTGGGAATAGCAATCCTGGTGTTCCAAAGTGAACTCACTGGTGGCAGGTTTCACCCCTTCGGGGGTGATGGTCCAGAGGGGAAGAAGTCCAAGCATCTGGGAGTTCAGAACTTAGGGAGACAGAGCTGGAGAGACTCGGACTGTCGAGTCATGTTGCAAGGGGTCACTAGGCTGGTGGAAGGCAGGGTGAAACCTTACGCCTGTCGGCTGGCTGCTGGTGCCAGAGCCCTGAGCCTAGCAGCACAGCATGAAGGCACCCGAAGTTATAGGACAAGCAGAGAGAACCCCTGATGGCTCTGGGTGAGCCCCACAATGTCACATGGGGGTTCTCGCTACAGAGCCTGACGCCGACGGGGCCCCCTTCTTGGGAGCCTCAGCACCAGATACTGTGCCGATCTGAGCAGGGAGGCTGAGCAACTCTGCACTTCAGGGCAAGCTTCCCAAGGTTACCCACCCGGCCTCCCAAATCCTCCAACCATCTGTTTCGTAAGTCCCACGCCCCTCAAACCAGCGGCAGGGTTTCCCCCGTTTAGCCTTGCCCTGAAAAATTAAACCCCAAATGGGCAGAACTCCCTAGCATTCGATGGAGCCTCAATGATTTACACCAGGTGAGGATCTGACCCTGAGGACTTTGACGCAAGCTCATAAACATTGCTAATGGTGCAGCTGGTGCCTGGCATGTAGGTAATTCTGCCATCAATATTTAATTACACTGCTCTATGCACTACAAAAATCATTGATGCATTTAAGGGAAGCCTGGTATTGAATCCCTTTGTTTTTGCAGAGAGGAAGAGAGGTTTATAAATATCCACTATCGACCTCCCCCTCTCCCGCAATGCCTTTGTGAACGGTCTATTCGCTACGCGCAGGCAGTCGATTTCCTCCCTCCTCCCCAATACCGGCAGCATTAGGATGGGAAGCCAAACACCCTCGTTGCTGCGGAAGCCTGAGTGTAGTGGAGGAGAAAGCAGTTTGAAGCGTGGAGCAGCGGGTGCGCTGCAGTTTAATACGTGGTTATGCAATCTGCATCAGAGGCACTGGCACTCGAGCAACGCTGCCTGCCCTCTCGGGAGGTGGGGCTTTAGTTGGGACACAGCAGTAACAACAGCCTCCTGGCCTCTTGGAAGATGTTTTTTTTCCTGGCTCCCCGGACATTAAAATCCCATAATTGGCAGAGGCAACGGATGCTAGGTTACTAAGCTGCACCTCCTCTGAACCCCGGCGCCTTGAGATAAACCCTCCAGCGCTGCGACCGGTCGTGCATGCAGCACAAGCAGACCCAACCGCCGTGTGCGTTCGTTCCACCAAAAACATGTATATGCCTTATAAATACTGGGGCCAGACCCACAGCTGGTGTAGATCATCCTATGTCCACTAAAGCCAACTGAGCTAGGCCGATTTACCCCAGCTTAAGAGCTCACCGATCAGCGCTGAAAAGCAGAACAGAATTGGAATCAAATTTAGCGGGATCCAGTAGGCTTCTCGAAGGCCCCTGTCCTCGGGGTATCTTACCATCCGAAAGCTCGGTGCAAAGTGACGATCAGCTAGGAAGAAGCTGCAGGAGCCGTTCTAAGCTCCATAAGAGCTCGCGCACATATTGTGGGAGGGTTATTCCCCGCTCACGGAGGGGATCTTGGTTTAGTGATTCCTCTAAAAGAGGGTCTGTCTAGCTATGCTACAGAGCATAGGGGCCGACTCCGTGGGTGCTCTGGGGTTGGAGCAACCACAGGAAAACGATGGTGGGTGCTAAGCACCCAACGGCAGCCCCCCTTACCAAAACCTCCCCCTGCCGCTCAGCGCCTCCCCCTTCCTCCCAGCGCCTCCTGTGGATCAACGGCTTTGTGGTGTCAGGAGGCACGGGGGGGGGGGGGAAATGAGGGCGCACCGTGCTCAGGGGAGGGGGTGGGAAGAAGCAAGGTGGGGGTGGAGCCTGGGAGAAGGGGTGGAGTGGGGGCAGGGCCTGGGTGGAGCTGGGGGGGAGCACCCCCCAGCAGATTAGAAACTCAGTGCCTATGCTACAGAGCCCGTACCGAGGGGAAAGGAGCATGTTACCAGGTGGGCAACAGCGGGGAAAGTGGTTGCCTTGATATCAAAGAACATGCCAAGATTGATAGTTTTACAAATAAGAGGCAAATACAGTCACTTAAATGCCATGAAAAACTGCAGTCCAGTTAGGGGGTGTCTACACTTATACTGCGGTAGCCACGGAAGGAGTTTTTCTGTTGCTGTAGTTAATCCAACCCCGTGAGAGACAGTAGTTAGGTCAGAGGAAAGTTCTTCTGTCAAACTAGCTGCATCGACCCTGGGGGTTAGGTTAATCGAACTACATCTCACAGGGCGTGACATTTTTCACAGCCCTGAGTGACGTCGCTTGGTTGACATAAGGTTTAGGTGTAGACCAGGCCTCCGAAAACTATTGCAAGCACCTCTTCAGAGCCTGTCAGCACAGATACCCATCTGTGTTGACTGCAACCCAACGACTCATTTCATCATGGCCAACAAGCAGCTGCCAGATGAGAACAACTTTACCTGGGCCAGATTTGAACCACTGACCTCAGCGTGGGAACAGCAACGTGTGCCATTGCCCCAGGCCAGCCAACCCCCTTTAATTTATCTCCACTGCAGAAGGGCTTCCATCTTACCTTTTCATCAAAAGTGGCTTTCTTCATGATGTGCTCCAGACGCTGCTCATGGTTGCGGACGTTGGACTTGGGCATCCCCGGCTTTGCACTTGGCTTATCTTCTGTTTCACCGAGGCTTTCTTCAGACACCTGCAACGAGGGAGGTTTACTTGGACAAGCCACATTGTATTTACAGTTCCTTCTTCTCAATTGTTCTCTTGGAGACAAACCATTGATCCTGTCAAGGTAAAAGTTGTTCTCCATGAGCAACCTCTTCCTTCTTTATTCATAAAATACAGGGTGAAACGACCAGGATACTCTTTGGGAAGTGCAACAGCAGGTTAAGGAACATCCTCTGTTACAAATCTCATTATTAGAATCATAGAATCTCAGGCTTGGTCTACACTACCCCCCCCAATTCGAACTAAGGTACGCAACTTCAGCTACGTGAATAACGTAGCTGAAGTCGAAGTACCTTAGTTCGAACTTACCTTGGTCCACACGCGGCAGGCAGGCTCCCCTGTCGACTCCGCGGTACTCCTCTCGCCGAGCTGGAGTACCGCAGTCGACGGCAAGCACTTCCGGGTTCGACTTATCGCGTCCAGACTAGACGCGATAAGTCGAACCCAGAACTTCGATTTCCAGCCGTCGAACTAGCTGGTAAGTGTAGCCAAGGCCTCAGGGTTGGAAGGGACATCAGGAGGTCATCTAGTCCAACCCCTGCTCAAAGCAGGACCAATCCCAAAACAGATTTATGTCCTAGATCCCTAAATAGCCCCCTCCAGGGGGAACTCACAACCCTGGCCCACCTCCATTACAACAGGAAACATCTTAACCCTGGGTTTAGCAGGCCAATGCTAAAATCACTGAGCTATCCCCTCCCCCAAGGTTATAACTCAGCAATACACATCACCTTTCACATGGGACTTGCTCTGGGAAACCTCTGCCTGGGAACATTGGAGTGCTAATTGCTTGGGCAGTATCACCCTTTCACAGGCCCCAAGTCAGCCAACCAGCTGTGCTGAGGGGACGTAGCTCTTGGGTGGACTGTAGGTGCACTTACAACGAGAAGACAGTGCAGTCTCGTGGCTGGGGCATTGAACCCGTTGTCAAAAGACCCTAGTTCTAGTCCCAGCTCTGGCATTGCTCTGTTGTGTCGACCTGAGGCCAATTACTTCATCTTTCTGTGCCTGTCTTCTCCCTCCTACCCTTTCCCTGTTTTGTTTATTTAGATTGGGAGTTCTTTGGGGGTCTCGACTGTCTCTCACTATGTGTATGTGCAGCACCTAGCACAACGGGACCCAGAGCCGAGTTGGGAATTTTAGGGGCTTTTGCAATACAACGCGAGGTGATAAGCTTCCAACGGCCTGGAAATAAAAATCTAATTTTAGTTTATTTTTTTCCTGCCTGGCTGTTGAGCTTACATACATGCTCAGGGACGTAAGGAATGTCACAGACTGAAGATGACAAACTATCACGGAGAGAGATTTCCATGGGTTTATCCTTCCTTGAGAAGCGAGATAAGAGAAGTTACCAAGCAGTTTTCACATGAAACAAGGCTCACTTAGGCCAGTTGTGTTTAGTGCGGCCTATTGTCAGCACGACAGAAGGCTCTATAGTGGAGGAAGAGCACATTGCCCCACAGGATGAGCCTCCAATTACTTTTTGGTCCCATCAGATCGACAAGGTACACTGGTGGTTTTCCGCAAGTGTCGCTCTCTTTTCTCCTGGCTGGAGGACGGAATTAGAATGAAAGGAGACCTTTCAAAGGAGTGGGGGCACCTTGAACTCTCCCCAAGACTCCATGTCCGTTACCGTGGCGGCGGAGCACGTAACAGCTATCTCCCTCCTTAAGAGCAGTCTGGCCAGGAGACCTGAGTTTTTCCCCCCTTTCCAATAGCTCTTTGCCATCCAGTCCAGCCTTATGAAGGCAGCAGGCAAAGCTATGCCCACATCTGCCCTTGCCACCTCCGTTACAACACGCGACCTCTCTAAGCTCCAGTTCTCCTCCCGCTAAGCATGCCAGACAAAACGGGCAACCCGGCTCCTCACTGCGACGTCTGCTTCAGAACCGGCCTAAAACACAGGCTCGTTACCAGCTTTAGGGCCCAGTGGAGTCTGGATCACGCCCTCGTTGACCATTTCCTATTGCTGCCTCCTTCCTATTTGTTCCCGGGACCCTTTCAAAAGGGGAAAGGGCAGGTAGGTGCCCAATTTCCACTGAAAGTCAGTGGATGTCTAACAGCCCCCTGGGCCTTTGGAAGTCTCCCTTTAAGGGCACGTCTACACTGCACTGTCTGTGGGATACGGGCTTGCGGACTCTGTGTTTTCAAGCCCGTGCTTGAGCACTGCTTACAATTGCTGGATCTGGGGCTCACAGCCGTGCTAACACATCCAGACTGCACTACGCAGACCTTCTGACTCGGGTCTGCGGCTTGAGCTACGTCCACACTGCAAAATGACAGGGCCTGGACCCAGGCTCGGACCCACCCCCTAGCACGGTCTTTGGGCCTGGGTCTTGAGTGCTTGCTGACCCCAGTCAGACTGATGTGTGTGTGTGGACAAAAGCGGGGTTGGGCTCAAACCAGAGTCACAGCCCAGGTTTTGTGTGCAGTGTAGACATACCCTAAAGTCCTGCTTAGAGCTCAGTCACGCTCTGCTCATGCAAGTGGCATTTTCCCTGCTGGTTGTCAGACTTTTTTCACTCCACTGCTTGGGAATCAAAGTTCAGGAGAGCTAGCCTGAGACCCACTGCCTTCCTCTCAAAGAGCCTGACTGGAGATCTCAGAACACAGTTTCTGGTTTGTCCGTTTAGACTGTAAGCTCTTTAAAGCTGTGTGTCCGTACAGTGCCTAGCACGGTGCAGCCCCGTGATGGTTGGCCCTTAGGCACTGCTGTAATAAACATGCTTAATTAAAAAAAAAAAAAAAAAAAAAAAGAATTTTTTAAAAACACAACATCCTAATACTGTGGCAATTATTTGCCATCATTTTAAGAACTCTGAATGTTTTAGCCTGGCTTGGCCTCTCGATCACTGGCGCGTGCATTTCCCCGATGGCATCATGTAAACAAGAATCCTCCAGAGATTTTTTACACCATCGCTTTTTCCCACTTGCATTCCCTGAAAAACACCCTCTGCTGCAAGTCGCCGGCTCCGAAGGATTAATTATCTCGCCGAGCGGCACCAAGGGAGGCCTCTGTTGAAAGCAATCGGAATCACGTGAGCCCCAATGACGCCGTTTCCGAGCCTCCTCCTCTCCCCATCCCTCCCTCCTCCTTCGTCGCTCCAGACACATGACCCCCGGCTCTCACGCTGGGGGCTCTCGCGTCGGAATGCTGCAGCGGTGCGAATGGCCCCGAATGCACCAAGAGCAGAACTTGACAGGCGGGGCCGTCGCTCGCTGGCAGGAGCGCACAGCACCCGCGGCCTCAGCTGGAGTCTTCGTGCCGCTCGCAAGGCAGGGAAAACTAACGCGCTGCGCAGAACTCTAGCATTACAGAGGGGAACAGCAGTCAGCACAGGAAACCAATTCCTGGGGCCAATAGCTATTTAGGCATCTCGGGGAAAGGACTATGCCTTGCTCTGTGCTCACTGCAGTGCTAGAAGCACTGTTAAAACAACAAGGAGTCTGGTGGCACCTTAAAGACTAACAGATTTATTTGGGCATAAGCTTTCGTGAGTAAAAACCTCACTTCTTCGGATGCATAGAGTGAAAGTTACAGAAGCACTGTTGGCACTTAATATCCGTCCCAGCTGTGCCTCATTTCACCTCTCTCCCTGCCCTCCACATCAATGCGACCCTTTGCTAAAGGCACGTTAGCAATACCCTACAGCCGCAGCGACAATCTGTGTGTGCGCATGTACTGCTGCCCTCTACTACGTGGAATATGTCAGGCCCAATTGGGGATTTACCGGGTCCCTCTCCTGGCTGAGGTTGGGAGCTGCTCTCGGTTTCAGAGAGGAAGGGGGAGAGGACCGCCCAGGATGCAGCAGGCACCCGAGCACACATGCACAGCCAGTGAATCATTGCTAGCTGCAGAGGCAGCTGTTTCAGTGAGGGATGAAATAGTCATGTTCCTGGCGTGCTTTGGGATCTTTGGGAGAAAGGTGACACAGAAGGGTCCAATAATAACGGAATTGACTATCTACCAGCAAGCAGATGCCAGAGCATCTCTCTATATGGACAGCTGCTTCACTGAAACATGCAAGGAGATGGGATACATTCAGAATGACCTCAGCTATTGTTGCAGAATCACTTTTCAGCACTTTCAATTTCAGTGAGTATTTATTACCGGGGTCCCTGCAGAAAGATGAGCTGTTTGGCTCGGTCAGACTCAATGCTAACGTTACACGTTTCACATGGTGCAAGCCGAGGACAGCCTTAAAGCTGCTGGTGCACGACATACAAATCGTTGCTGGTGGAGGGAGGTTTTAATCTGGAATTTTCACTTGCAAAAGGAAAGCTTTCGCATTGCACTTGGCTTCAGAGGGAAGTTGCCAGGCAACGCTTTCCCCCTGCCCGCTGCCATCCTGGGGCAGAGACAGCTAAGCCCCCTGAGAGGCCGGAGCAGAGGATCTGGGCAGAGGCAGCTGGAGTTTTAGAACACAAGAGAGCAACAACTTAAGCGAAGACTTTCCCAATGGAGTCACTATAAAGGGGGCTGGTTTCCAGTCATCGCTGAGCACCCTCCCTCCGTTAGGGCTTGCACACCCGCATACCGAGCCATCCAGAATCATTAGTCTTGGCCTCTGTGCATAGGACAGAGAGTACACTGCTGACGCTCACACTGCCCCTATAATTGGTGTAACCTACCCCCACTCAACAGGGCACTCTGTCCCTCTTTAGCTACGCCCGGGCCACGCAGGGAGCTCGATGAATCTGCCACGTTTGCTCCCCTTCAGCTTCGGGCTGTCTCCCATGATCAGTGTCCCACTCCTACCTGGCTGGCGTTCCGAGCCTGTAGCACAGCTTCCGTCCTCCTCATCTTCTCGAGCTCGATTTCTCTTGCAATGAGTTGCTTGGCCTGGTACGTCAACGGTTTCCGAGCCGGTAGGTCCGGGAACCTACAGACGTCTTCCACGTTTCTAGGGGGTTTGAAAAGAACAGATTTGGGGGAATCAATGAAACGGAGCCAGTTAATATTGGTTGGTAAATTAATGGAGATATCCCATCTCCTAGAACTGGAAGGGACCTTGAAAGGTCATCGAGTCCAGCCCTGATTTTGAAGTACTGATTTTGCCCCAGATCCCTAAGTGGCCCCCTCAAGGATTGAACTCACAACCCTGGGTTTAGCAGGCCAATACTCAAACCACTGAGCTATCCCTCCCCCCAGGCTGTAGTGTCTGACAGCCTTTGGCTGCTGTTAAGAGGGAGATTTTTAGGAAGGGACAGAGTGGAGCTGGATAGCCAGCTCCCACTTGCGCCTTTGAAAACATTACCCTCAAAATCTAGGGTCAAAGGTTCATTTAAACTGATCTGCAGAACTGGGTTTTGTTTCATCTGAGCCACATTCAAAATTCAGTACTTGCTTTTCTATTATCTTTCCTTTCAGAATAAACCTTTATTTATTGGGAGGAAGCGTTGCCTCATGGCCACAGGGTAGGGGGCCGGGAGTCGAGATACCTGGGTTCTAGCCCCAACATTGTAACGTCCTGTGTGTGAGACTTTGGGTAAGTAACTGTCTCCTTGTACCTCGGTTCCCCCATCAGGGTCGTGCTGAGGTTTCGAGGTCTGAGAAGCACTTTGAAATCACCTGGTGAAATGTGCCAGAAGTGCAGAGCAAAGTCGTTTCAATGGATTCCAAACCAGGGAGAAGTTCATTCAGGTCCCATACTTCTTCCCGTTTGTTTTCATGTGAACGCAGCGAATGTAATGCTTGCGGGAGAAGCCACACTGACAGCCCTGCCCTATCCGAGCTTCGTTTAGCCACCGCACGAGCAGCAGCAGTGAAAGGACCCTTTGCCCACTGCTCTGTCAACACACTTCCACCGCACCTCAGAAAGAACCACCTCTACTAACCAGGGTAGCAGTTGCCAGGGTCAATCCAGTCCTCGGCCTGTTTGCCACCGGTGCCATCAGGGACGCCAGTTAGTATTAACTGTATGGTCCAGTAGGAACTGGTCCAAGAGGCTGACCCACAGAGACCACTGACCCTGGGCAGCATTCAACACAGCGACCTGGACGTCAAAGCACTGCACTCTGTTACCATCCCCAACCCACCAAATCTCTACTGTACAGGTCTATCTTCAAACAGACACCTAGCCATTACGCCCTTCTGGTCTGGTCTGTATGTAACGTAGCGACCCAGTAATGCCTGTACTGAGCACAATAAATTGGGGTTGATCCCCTGCGTATCTTTTTGAAAGACAGCTGATTCCGATTCAAAGACGTCAAATGATGGAGAATCCACCACATCCCGTGGTGACCTGATCCAATGGTTTATCACCTCTCTATTATTTCTAGTCTGATTGTCTAGATTCAACTTCCAGCCATCAGACCTTTGTCTGTCTAATTATAGAGCCCTTTAGTAATTGATGAGTGCCTGCATGAGTGGAAGTTATCTCCAGTGATCAAGTCCACCTGTCAACCTCAGTTAAGACTCATTGTCTCTTATTCTCAAGCTCCCAAATATACAGCCCTACCGAACCGAGAGCAAAATTTGGAAGGGCTCTGACACCTGAGACGTACAAGGTCAGTATCTATAGCAAATGCATCTGATAGAAATCTTCCATTGTTGTTTGCAGTGGTGTTGTAGTCATGCGGGTCACAGGATACTAGAAAGGCAAGGTTGGGTGGGTATCTTTGATTGGATCAACTTTTGGTGGTGAAAGCTACTTGAAGAAGAGCTCTGAGTAATTCAAAAGCTGGTCTCTTTCACCACCAAAAGTTGATCCATTAAAAGATATTTGCCTCAAGCGCCTTGTGTCTCTGATAGAAATGTCACTTCTTCAACATCAGAACAAGCTCGCTCAGTTTTGCTCTGTCTAGTTCCAGTACTCTGCCCATTGAGTTGTAGAAGCTAAAATAAAGCAGGTCACCTGGGTTTAAAATATTTTCTGAAGATTATTCAGTCAGATATCCTGGATTAAAAGGATTAAGGGAATATAGGGGGAGGGATGGACTAGACAAGGAAATAGACAACGTAATAATATGTGAGACAGATTTTACTGCATATATTGCAACTCGGTCAAAAGGCTCTAACTTCTACAACCGATCTGTCAGACATTTGCCTATTTACTACACTTCCTACCCGATCCTGCAAAACAAAGGGTGGGCATCTAATCCCGGACAAGGTAAGATACAGCTATAAGAAGAGAGGTTTGGTCTTTGCTGGAGTTTCCTCTTGGATCCCTTATTGGGCTTTTAGTACCTGATCCAAAGCTCAGGGAGGTCAATGGGGTTGACCATCCGCTTCAAAGGATTTTGGATTCTAGGCCTAAAACACGCAGCACAAGTAACGTTTCGGGATTTAATAAACTCAGGAGCAGATCTACACATTTGCAGATAAGGCCAACAACTTTCAATGGATTTGAACAACAGATGTATTTAGAATTAACTCCCCCAGTGTCACACTGCAACATGAAAGAATTCAATTTCAGAGAGACCATTTCTTCATCTTGGCTGACAGGCTTCCCCAATAAATCAGCCCACTGGCAAAAGATCGGCATTGTCTGATCTGCCTGTCTGCGGAACGTAAAAGTGGGTTCAGAGGTAAAGCCCTCCAAGCTACAGCAACCTGACAGAGCATTTCCTGTTGTGGACATCTTTTTCTTTATTAAAAAAACAACCACCCTGCCTATTGTATCAAAGTATCTCTACCCATTCCACCTGAATGGGTTTAATTAAGCATCCTTCACATCGACTGCATGGGAAACCACCTGCCCCAATTTCCTATCCAGGACGGAATGCAACAAAGGAGAGAAAAAGATTATAACCCACTCCCATTGTTTATTTTATTGAGCTAGGCTATAAACAGTCATTTTGGCTAAGCAAAGCAGTTTTATTCTTAACTGGATTTGAGCACTGGACTTGGAGGGAAGGTCTTTTTCTGAGCAGTTAAAACATGAACACAGCCAGAGAATTTCTCAGAAACCAGATTAACCTCCTTGTATAACAATTATAAATATTTTATGTCTTATTTGCACTTGATAATATTTCTCTTGAGAAAGAACAAAAAACCCCATGCATCTGAAGAATTCTCAGTGATTTAGAGACCAGCTTTGCTATTTGAAAAAGCATCCTTCTTCCAGTTTTCCTATTGTCTCTCTGCTGTCTTCGTAACTGTAGGAAAAATAAGGACTTCTAACACAGAGCTTTGCTTTAAAATATTGGGCTTGTCATTTCAAATATTCCTCTCATTTAAAAGTTTCTATGCCTTAAAATGAGATGTAGAGAGATTTTACTATTTGAAATTAGAAGGGACACTAGCACTTTTGAGAAACAGCTGCATTGGACAGTCTTGTCTTCCCAGCAACCCACGGTCACACAGCCAAAAGTGCAAATAGGACATAAGGCACCTTCATGCATGTTCAGATCATTACAGTCACTATTACAGTACATTGCAGAAAATGCCAGCAAAAGAAAACAAAGCCCAGACTCAAAACTTAAGATCACATATCATCCCAGCACATGCCTGCACCAAATGGTGTCATGTGGTTTCCACATTCTGCAACATTTTCAATTAGAAGCCCAAACCAGGGACAATGGGGGAGAGGATACCATTTCACTACAACCAGAGTGTATTAAGTCAGTTCTACATTGTTTCCATATTCATGTTATGAAATCTACACATGCCGCTTCAAGAAAGGTGAAAATCACTTGAAACAAATCTAAAAACCTACAGCTTGGCATAACTGCCAGCAATAAGATGCAGAGTGAAACCTGTGCAAAATGTTTGTCCAACAACTGCTGGCTTAAAAGATCACACAAAATATCCTCAGATGTACTAAGTGCAATTCTAATCCATCACTGGAAGATCCACCTCCATTAAGCTTCTCCTTTATCAGAAGGCCAATTCAAATTTTTCCAGTCCTTTGGGTTGCCGCTTGAAAAAGGTTTCATTATAATGAAATACAGTGTATGACTTAACTCTGGAGATATATATATATATATATATATATATATACACACACACACACACACACCCCTCTATCTCGATATAAAGCTGTCCTTGGGACCCAAAAAAAAATAATCTTACCGCGTTATAGGTGAAACCGCGTTATATTGAACTTGCTTTGATCTGCCGGAGCGCGCAGTCCCGCCCCCGCGGCGCACTGCTTTACCGTGTTATATCTGAATTCGTGCTATATCAAGGTAGCGGTGTATATATATTAAAACAATAAATAAATAAATAAATTGGAGACCACATTAGCACAAGTCTTAGCTATAGTCTAGGTCCTATGTTATTACACTGTAATGTATTCCCAACACCTTGGATGTGTGAATTGTACTGTACATACTTAAAGCAGAATATTTAAAAATTATTAGGTCTGTAGCCTGGTAACCGAATACCATTATTACTAATATTCAGCAAATAAAAATATAACAAGGGGACCGATTCATTCCTGGTGCAACCCCATTGACATCAGTGAGGTTACATCAAGTAGTAACACAAACCAAAGTGGACAGAACTCAAATCTTAGGGAAGGCTGTGAATCACCAGCATTTTTTGGTGCAAAAAATGACTGACTTTACTCCTGGTGCAATCAAGTAGAATCTGATCTCCTGTGTGCATGTGAACAGAGATGTCAGTCACATATTAACAATAACCCTCTCGGCAAGCTTTCTGGCAACTGAAATCTACAAACTTAATTCCATCTACATGAGTTGCAAAGATAAAGACACTGTGCAGTTCAAAAAACTCCAGTCATAGCTACACATCGTTTTTTCTGGAGACCTCTACTGTAACCCCCAGTTACTCCATATTAGCCTATGGAACTTGACACACGTTACTGGCAAACGGAATGACGCCATTTTCCTATGGTTTTGCATTTTGTGGACCAAGAATTTAAATGGGGAATGGCCCTGATGCAGAGAGAAATCTCCAGGTTATTAGATACATCCCTTGTTTTTAAAGCTATGAATCTCTGACAAAGCATAGGACCTTTTGAGTTGGGCAGAACCATCTTCAAAACTACTGCCCCCCTCTCTCACCAAAACCAGCCTCGACTTCCAGACACACCCCCAACATTTAACCCAACACAAAGTTCACAGTGAAAGCCAACCACTGTCCTTGGGTTGAGGTCTCTGTTTGCAGAGTGTTGCTGTTTCCAAGTGCTGGATCCCCTTTCATCTGCTTTGTGCTGGCGAGATGATGTTAATTTGTCTTTGGACCAAACTTGTCTTTACTGAGAAGCCAGGTTTAAAAATCACACTGCACAGAATACCATTCAAGGCGGACAATACTGCATTGTTCCTGCTCAGAACACTGCATGCTGGAGATGACTGAAGAGAGCTACGCAGAATCTCAGAGCCCAGTGCACAAAATCTCCTGTCCTTGGAAAGCCGCTCTCAAGGAGTTTGCTGTATCGAGTTCTCCTTTTCAGATCATCTCATGGCTAATAAATCAAAACTCTCTCTCTCCATCTACACCAGTTGCTTCCATCCCATCTCATCGAAGAAGAGGTGGAGCAGACCTGTCTCTTGTCAAACTGGTCACTCACCTACAGGGGCCATGTAAACCCAGCCAAGAGCAAGGAGTCTCACTGTTTGGCGAAGTTCAGGCCATTGTAACGATATTTCTCTGTTAAGTTCCTCACGGTCTCATCGACGGTGGATTGCTGGAGAGTGGCGGGCAGGTAAACGAACAGATAGATCAACCCGAGAAGGAGCAGCGCAATCACCAGCGGCACTCCCCAATCCGTGATGAACAAAGTCTCATGGCAGCGAGCCTGGAACATAGGCGCAGAAGTTCGTGCCGCATTCTATTGTTCCTTGGACAAAAGAAGAGCCACGGGCATCTTTGGTTTTTCTCTCTGCCGGCTCTTCACGCCTCTCTGTTAAAAGCCGAAAGGCAGCTGTTTCCCCTCCATTAATCCGATTAAAGCAAACAATCTCACTCTAGCGTTCGCTCGCACGAATGCTCAGGGAGAGAGCAGAAACTTGCGAACATCAGACAGGTGGTGGGAGAACGAAATGCATCAGAGTTGCCCACTCTCCCTTTCTGCTGTTCTCAAGAGGGAAGAAAAAACCGGGACTTCATGTGGGGGATTTGTGACACTTTAATATATTCCTGGAAAGAGATGGCTCAGTGGTGCAGAAAGGAAGTAAGACCCACCATCAAGAAAAAAAGAGGGGGTTTATACTGAAAAAACGTCACTAAGCCCCTTAGATACATAAGGGATTTGGAACGACAGGACATTTCAGCAGAATTAACCTTGGAGGCGGCTTTGCAAAAAGATTTCTTGAATGAAAAAAGAGAGATGAGAGACAAAGAAGTACAAGTCCTTTCCACGGGCCATCAGCTCCTGCATTCATTAGGTGCTTCAGAAAATCTTTATTGCTCAATTTCAGCCATTCCCTCCACCCCTTTGTAAATCACAAGTACTGCTGCTATGTATGGTTTGCGTTTTTTTTAAATTATTATTATTAAAATGATCGAAGTTGATAGCCCAGCAAGCACATCAGCATGTAAATTTCACCCAACTTCTATAATTAATTCAAATATTTAAATTAACTTTCTTGAGCCATTTTCTTTCCCTGTGAAATCCTGGTCCACGCTCCCAGGGGAGTTCTGTGCAATGCCAAATGAAAGGGATTTTGGCTGGGGGTTAGAGCAGAGGACCTAGGTTCTATCCCTGGCTCCGTCAATGACCCACTTTGTGACCGTGGGCAAATCATTTAATCTTGCTGTGCCTCAATTTCCCCACCTGTAAAATGGGAATAACATTTTCCTACCTCATTGGGGGTGTGAGGCTTAATTAACACACTATATAAACAAAAATGCGTTAATTGGATTTTTTAGTACTTCTTATCAGAGCATCTGCAAGCGATTTATAGAGCATTTTAGTGTTACTTCCATTTTACACAGAGCTGGCTACAGGGACTTGATCCCACCCACAGATCAGTCAGTGGCAGAATTGGGAAAAGATTCATAGATAAGACCAGAAGGGACCACTGTTGTCATCCAGTCTGACCTCTAAATGACACAAGTCAAGTCATAGGAGTCCCAGAATTACTTCTTGTTTGAAATAGAACACCTTCTATTGATGTGCTTATAACCAGCTATACAAAGCTACTCATATCTGTTAGATGCCTATAACATCTATTAATTGTTTGATAAATGGAATCCATATAAAGTCTGATAATAAAATTTGAACATAGCTAAGTAGGATCAGCACAAACAGGGTTCTTCTCTGCTAAATTCAGCTTACAAACTGCAGCCAGCATTTTAGCAAAGGCTAAGAGATTTCTAGTGTGTACCGAACTGTGCATCTCAGAGTGCAAAGGCATTTCATTTTCATCTGTCGCTGTGCTTCCCATTTTCAGCCACAACTGGAAGCACAAATATGATATACGTAGGGTCCATGTTGGTAGCCTGGCTGAAATGCTCAAGAAGGTAGGGTTGAGCAGATGAACTAGAACTTGTCAAAGTTTTCCAAAATTCAATTTTTCAATTGGGGGGGGGGGGAGGGAAACCCACGAAGAAAAACTTTTGCAAAAAGCTTTTGCATTTGGCAACCAATTCTAACCTGAACCTTTGCTTCTCCTGAACCTTCCGAGGTTTGCCACCGTTTATTTGCATTCCTTTGCTTTGAAATGGCAAGTTTTTGGGGGGACTAGACAGCTCAGAGGACTCGTAATAGACTATCACCTCTTTATCATTAAGCATTACCTTGACTTTAGCAAAGCTTTTGATACGGTCTCCCACAGTATTCTTGTCAGCAAGTTAAAAAAGTATGGATTGGATGAATGGACTATACGGTGGATAGAAAGCTGGCTAGATTGTTAGGCTCAATGGGAAGTGATCAATGGCTCGATGTCTGGTTGGTAGCCGGTATCAAGCGGAGTGTCCCAGAGGTTGGTCCTGGGGCTGGTTTTCTTCAACATCTTCATTAGTGATCTGGATGATGGGATGGATTGCACCCTCAGCAGGTTTGCGGATGACACTAAGTTGGGGGGAGAGGTAGATATGCTGGAAGGTAGGGATAGGGTCCAGAGTGACCTAGACAAATTAGAGGATTGGGCCAAAAGAAATCTGATGGGGTTCAACAAGGACAAGTGCAGAGTCCTGCACTTAGGACGGAAGAATCCCATGCACTGCTACAGACTAGGGACCGACTGGCTAAGCCGCAGTCCTGCAGAAAAGGACCTGGGGATTACAGTGAATGAGAAGCTGGATATGAGTCAGCAGTGTGCTCTTGTTGCCAAGAAGGCTAACGGCATATTGGGTTGCATTAATAAAAGCATTGCCAGCAGATCGAGGGAAGCGATTATTCCCCTCTATTCGGCACCGGTGAGGCCACATCTGGAATACTGCATCCGGTTTTGGGCCCCCCACTACAGGAAGGATGTGGACAAATTGGAGAGAGTCCAGTGGAGGGTAACAAAAATGATTAGGGGGCTGGAGCACATGACTTTTGAGGAGAGACCGAGGGAACTGGGCTTATTTAGTCTGCAGAAGAGAAGAGTGAGGGGGGATTTGATAGCAGCCTTCAACTATCTGAAGAGGGGTTCCAAAGAGGATGGAGCTCGGCTGTTCTCAGTGGTGGCAGATAACAGAACAGGGAGCAATGGTCTCAAGTTGCAGCGGGGGAGGTCTAGGTTGGATATTAGGAAACACTATTTCACTAGGCGGGTGGTGAAACACTGGAATGTGTTCCCTAGGGAGGTGGTGGAATCTCCATCCTTAGAGGTTTTTAAGGCCCGGCTTGACAAAGCCCTGGCTGGGATGATTTTTGTTGGGGTTGGTCCTGCTTTGAGCAGGGGGTTGGACTAGATGACCTCCCGAGGTCTCTTCCAACCCTGATATTCCATGATTCTATGATTTAATAAGGCACCTCTCCTACCACAAAGCATCTCAGTAGTTGGTTCAAATTGGGCAGTGGGTGATGCTAAGTTGTTACGATTTGATGGCTGTTTAGTGGTCTCAGTCTCGGCCCCAGGGCACAGATGTCAGTCCAAAGCCTATGGCCAAACACTAAATTCACAAAGAAACAGCCAAGGTGACAAATAAGTAAGTGGCCAAATTCTTTGCATGGCAGTCACATTGGGTAGTCTGGGGTTATAAGCAGTCATTTACATGACTTTGTAGGTATGTCTGATTTACACACTTTGACTGTAATTTCCTTGGGGCAGGGCCCATCTTTTTGTTCTGTGTTTATACAGCACCTTGCACACAGGGTCCTGGTCCATGACTAGGCCACTTGGCTGCTACTGCACAACACGTCACAAATAACTTGCAGAAGGACACAGTTCTCACTGTGCCCACGGCCTCTATGGGACATCAAGGTAGGCCAATAAGCATCACTGCTTTTGTGGGACATGAAGGGGTGATGGTAGAAACCAGACAATTATTTAAAGACAGTAGATGTCGACAGCGCGACTGCAGGGGGCTCCCTGCAGGGCCAGGGGCCTGAGATACCTGGCACAAGGCATGGGGAAGGCTGGGGTCCTGGCCTAGTAGAGCAGAGCTCCTCCAGGCAGGCCTAGAACCACAACAAGAAGGACGAGCTCCTGGCCACGGGAGAGACCGCTCTGCTGCCAGACAGTTCTTGAAGCGAGTGGGTGGGTTTGCAGGGCGCTCCCTGCATGGCCAAGGCCAGGGTACCGGATCCCTGCAGGTGCTACATGCAGGGGAGGCTGCCCTCACAGACTACTATCAACTGTTATTTTTTTCCCCCATCGATGTGTGTGTGTCAGGTGAAATCGACATTTACCAATGACTAACTGTTTCCATCGAATCCTTTCCAGCCTACACATGGGTTTTTTTGTACTGCTCGATAAAGGAATTAAAAGTTTTCAGACCCACACCTTTCCCAGTGACCATATTCTTCCCATGGGGCTTACATCAACATCTGCTCTGATTTGTCCATCATAATGCAAGCAATTCCTTCTTATTGCCGTTAAAAAACAATGATGTCTAACAAATGACAACTAGAATGGAATATCCACTCTGGACAGTGAGACGACACCCATTAACCATCTGCTATCGAAAGTGGGGTTTCTGTTTACAGGGATTAGATACAAGCAGCTGCTCACACCCTCCCGCCTATTAAAGAGTTAACTGCAAAGCATCAGCCGCCAGATTTAGAAGCCTGCTGTAAAGCAGAGAGAGGGCATGACCCGAAATACCCATGAAAGAACCTTCTGCAGAAATGAAGAAAAAAAAAAAAAAAGCCAGAGACAAGACAGATTGGTGAAAGTTAAGGAGGATAAAACAGTCTGATTAGCAAGTGGGAGGGAAGTGAGGGGGTGGAAGAGCATGGGTATTGTGGGGGCAGGATTGTGTTTAGAGTCAACAGGCTGAGAAATGAATGTGATATTTTAGCCAGTTTGCCATCTGCTCCTAACCTCTGAAATACCTGCTTTTCCCAAAAACTGCAGCGGGAGTGAGAGCTTAGCCCAGCCCATGAGCGTTCTTGCGTTGATTACATAACCGAGCAGATCTATGACGTCCTCGGTCACTGTTCTGACTCTTGCAATTTTTGTTCTGAATCTTGAGGGGACATTGCCGAGCATTTTTAAAGCTGGAACCGTTTTGTCTTGTATGCAGAGAGAGGGAACGCAGCAAAGAAAAGATCCAAGCGCTCGCTGATTGCGGGAATGTCCAAGGCTGTAAATAGTGACGGCTCTTGAGTATTATTAGCTCAGCATTTTCCTGGGTGAGCTTTTAAACTTTTGGATGATCTAATACAGCTTCCGTGCTAAAACAGGGAAATCTTTTGGACCAACTCTGAGGACAACGGATTCAACTGAAATGTTATTAAAAATGAACTGCCAGATTGGCTCAGAGAATCTAGTCAGTATTTTGTCTGCACCCAGGGCTGGCACCAGCTGCTTCGGAGGAAGGTTTCTTTCACAGTTACGGCATAAGCTTCCCCCACGGAAACCTGACCTCCAGTAGTCAGAAGGCTGCCGTATGCCCTCAAAAATAAATGCATAGATTCATAGATTCTAGGACTGGAAGGGACCTCGAGAGGTCATCGAGTCCAGTTCCCTGCCCTCATGGCAGGACCAAATACTGTCTAGACCATCCCTGATAGACATTTATCCAACCTACTCTTAAATATCTCCAGAGATGGAGATTCCACAACCTCTCTAGGCAATTTATTCCAGTGTTTAACCACCCTGACAGTTAGGAACTTTTTCCTAATGTCCAAACTATTCTCACTCTAGATATTTCTATTCGCTACTGAAATGTCTAATACCACGTTGAATCCTGCCAAGATCTTCGGCCTCACCAATCTCTTGTGGCAATGAGTACCACAGGCTAATTGCAGGTGAGAGAAGAACTATTTCCTTTTATCCCTTTCGAATCTGCTGCCTTCCCATTTCACCTAATGACCCCGGGCGATCAAGTGTTTGTGTCACAAAGGCCTTTTATCGCACGCGATTGCTCAACGCATACTCACGGCTCCAGTTTGTAGACATACTGCCCCTCGGGAGTGCGCTGCTGGTGGTAGGTCAGGTTATAAGCCAGCATTGTACTGATCAAGTCAGCCAGCTGCTGCTTCTCCTTGAGACTGTAGAGCTGCGTGTTCACCTGTAAAGAAATAACCCAAACTGAGACCCCTTCACACAAGGGCTAGCTAGCTATCACTCTAAGGTACCTATCTGGCCCCCACTACCAAAGTATCTGAGCACCTATAATCGTCAGAGCAGCATTATCCTCATCGGAGACATGGGGAAACTGAGGCAGGGGGTGGCTAAGTGACTTACCCAAGGTCACACAGGAAGTCTGTGAAACAGCAGAGCCTGGAACCCTGGTCTCCTACACTCACAACTGCCGTCTCACTCATGCCTGCTCTGTATGTAAAACCTCTCACAGCTTCACAGAGGGACAACAGAGAGGGTCCCAGGTCAGTCAAACCCCTTTGTGATCTAGGCTTCAATTAGGCAGCAGTTTACAAGATTATACACGCTAAAGAAAGACCCTCCCTCTCCTCCTCTTCCATCACGACCCCCAGCCGGGGGGATTTCAGCAGGACGACAGAAGCGGCGGTGAGGGGAGAGGGGTCTCAGCACAGAGCAGGTGCAGGTAACCTGCGGCACCAGAGCACTAACGCAGAACACGCCAGGGTTTGCCATGGACGCCCCCACCGGCTGGCACAAAGGGATCAGCCATGCGGGAGGGCTTGAGAAAGGAATGGGGCTCAATTTGTGCTTGCCCCTGCTGGCTGAGAACTCTTCCCGAGGCAAACACAGGAAGGCTGACCTGAGCCCACTAGCTGTGAGCAACTGCAGCTCCACTGAATTCAGCAGCGGTGCACTGGCTTGCACCAGGACTGAATGTGGCTCCTATCGCCTAGTTCCTGCAGCTGGACTCTTCGGGACCAGGCAACAGGGCTTCCATTCAGGGCCTTCCCCTTTGCAATTAGCTCCATTGCGTGATGAAGAGCAAGACACACGCCTACTTTGCAGCAGTCAGCATTTGATCAGCTGTTCCGGTGGTGGTGCTTGGTTCCTTTCTGTACCCCCCCCCCTAATGCAGCAGGTGGGCACAGACAGCCTCAGGGCGACAGTGGCAGCCCCGTTCATCCTCATTTTATTTATTCCTCCCCTTGGGAGCATCGTATGAAGTGTCCAGGGTTGCGTTTATGTAACCAAAGCTGCTGTTACAAGGATGAGTTAAAATTCCTCAGCGCTGGACAGAGAGTGGGAGATCGACCTGGTCTACCACTGAAACAGGAGCACAACCTGCACTAAACCAGGGACTCAAAGTGACGGCTGTTATTACCACGTCTGAAATATACACGCTACGATGAGCCAGTCTGGCACGGGGCGGGGGAGAAAACAAAATCCTCTTCCCCCTTCAACACAGACTCTGGGCTCTTCTGAAGCCTGAGCCAGGCAATATCATTTGAAAGACCGGGGTTAGGGGCTCTGCTAGCACAGATAGACCAGGCAGGGTTTGCATTAAGCTGCTGGCTCTATGAACTCCTCCAGCCAATGGCTGCAAACCCAGCAGCACCCTCAACGGAGCGGGAAAGAGGAAATCTGCCCTCCAGCCTCTGTGATTTATTACTTGAACAGTCAACGAGGTGCAAATTCGCCCTGAAAAGCCATTTCTCCGGCAGCTCGTGCTCTGCAATGCCCACACCCTCACCCTCACCAGCAATGAAATCCCGAGAGCCTACAGCACCAGTGGCCGGCTAGCGAGCTACCGCCGGCCCGCGAGCGGTGCAAGGTGGCATTTTCTAACACACAGAGAAACGTGTCCGTGTGCAGTATGAAAATTCCGCCTAGCTGGGGCAGGAGGGGACACGGAACAGGCCTGGGTAGCTACATCGTGGGAGAGGAATTGTCCTGAGCCTTGCTGGTCCTGACGGCTGGAGAGTAGGTATCCAGCTAAACATCTGGCCGCGCAGGTCAGGGGAGGGCCCGTGCGCACCCAGCTCAGACGCGACACTCCCCTGATCCTGGGACAGGCTCTCTGCAGGCCAGTCCCCCTGCACTGAGCTACAGCAGGCTGAGGGCTGCTCTAAACTTCTGCCGGTTGCTAAGGCCCCTAATGAGCCGAATCCCCAGCCAGGGATTGGCAGAGATTCGCAGTGTGCCTTCCCGGCCCCTTTTCCACGCATTCCTTCCCCCCTTCCCATGCTAGAGCAGAGACGCACAGCAGTTACTGTCTCGCCCCTGGACCGCTAGGGAATCCTCCCAACAGCAGACCGGTCCTCCTGGGGTGGAACCTGCCAGCAGCAGAGCATGAAGCGGCTGTAGGATGCCGGAGAGCTCTAGCCCTTTAATACAGGACTACAGACAGCAGGCTGCTAGCAGCAGGTGTATCAGAGCACAGCCTGCTTTGGGGCGTGGGAGGGAAGGAGTGGTACCTAAAACCAGCGACAGAAATCCTGGTTACCAAATAAAGCAGGAGCCGAGGTCAGCAAGGATGGCGGCCACAACACAGCGTTCAGAGCAATCCAGCGAGATAACAACGAGGCGGGGGGGGGGGGGGGGGGACGGGACGACACAACAATCCATACTAGGAGACAGGGAATTACTAACTGGGGCTCAACGTGGATCTATCATCTCCCAGGCTCTTTTATGTTTACTATGATGGTACACGAGAGTTTATTCCCCTTATCTTGATTAACGTAACTGGCTAATTCTTATTTCTCATGGTGTCCCGCACGTAACCCCATTCACGAATGCTAGTTCGTGTGAAAATACGCTTATATAAGTGACTTATAAATGACTTCGCCCTCCACTGGGCAAGAGACAGACAAGATGGTTATCGAGACAAGGCAGCCTATTTCCAAAGATGAGTGGTTAAAGTTAAGGCTCCAACTCCTGTAAGCAGCCCCATTTGTAGAAGCACTGAGCTCCTGCACCCCCTCCCTACTTCAGTGGAAGTCTGCTGGGTCCTCAGCACTTTTGAAGAAAATCAGGGAACTTATTTGCCTAGATATGGCGTGAGAAGCTGAAATTTGGACATCCATCTTTGGAAATCTGGGCCCATATTTAGAGGTTGTTACAGCACTGAATCCAAACCCTGCTCCCAGATAAACTGGTAGAAATGCAAAGTAACTGTATTGGAATCAATGGAGATATTGCAGATTTACTCTGCAGTAACAAAGCAAATGTTAGCCCTTGATCTACAGTATATACAACTTCATTACTTACCAAAGTGTTGTATCCAGGCAACCTATGGCCTACGCTAAAATACACTGCAGCTATGGGAAAGAGATTATGCTAATAATTGGATGTTTACGCAAGGCCCTTCATCCTCAAAGATTCTAACACACGCTATTAAACCATGTCAATGAAATGCAGCCATTTCTGGGGAGGAGGTTGATAACCGACAAATATCCAGAATGCTGTACAAGGGTGTGGGTAGAACTGGAATGTGAAGAAGGGAAAATGTAGTTCAAGGGCTTTAGAATAACCCCTTGCTCGCACTAAAAGTAACAGGCTCGTTTATTCACACAAACTACACATTAGCCTTAATTTCTGAGGCTTTGTTGAAAGACAAACAAACAAATACACACAACCGCAGGATGACGGATTAAACAGGTGACACTTTTCAGCAGAAATATCAGATCTTGAAAGACATCTGAATGCAAGATCAAAGTGCTCTGAATAAATAAATGTCACATTTTAAGCAGCTCCAAGACATTGTTTAGCAATTGCTTTTGCTTCAAGTCCTCTCCTGATTATATACCTTTGTCTAGCTGTCTTACATAGCTGTCCCCTTTAGCCTCTAAATATCGGAAGGTTGCCTCAGGTAAAGCTTGGACGGATGGGTCACGAGATGGGAGCAAACATGGCATAGCTATATGACGGGGTGCGGTCCCTCACATACCGACCCGTACCAGCAACCCAGGACAACTCCTGGATGCCACTGCAATAGGAAACAGAATATCCAGCTCCATGAATCAGGACAAACTTTTATAAGGGTTCTGATCCTCATGGAGTGAGGGCTTGTGCCCCGATAGCCATCGAAGGATTGGAAGAAGCTGCCCCTTTGGCAGATTGTTCCACGGTTGTCTATTACCGGGATTCTTGCCTTTTTCTCTGCAGCATGTAGTACTGATTACCATCAGTCAGAGGACTCGCGATCAGACAGAGCCCTGGCTTGAAGTGGTATATAAATTGCGATGCTCTTTCTTATTTGCACGACAGTAGCGCCTAGAGGACCCCACCGAGATCATGGCCCCGTTGAGCTGGGTGTGCACAACACAGCAAGTGCCCCTGCCCCTACCAGCTCACAGTCCAGGGTGGAAGGGGAACCAGAGGCAGAGAGCGAAGAAGGGACTTGCCCAAGGTCAGCACTGGGAACAGAACCCAGGTCTCTCAGCTCCCAGTTCAGTGGCTTCTCCATTGAATCAGGGAAAGGAGCGCCCTGGGCTAAACATACCCTGCACCTAGTGTGGACTGACAAGCCACAGTGGAAGCATTCTCAAGGTCAGATGCCAGGTACAACTGGCACAAGCTAGTTCCCTCTGCCCACACTGGGAGCAGATCCCTTCATCACCATCCACACATTCCCTCTGGACATCCAGCGAGGGGGGGGAGGGAGCGCGCCAGGGGCTTTATTCTTCCCACTGATCAGAGACAGGAGCTAGACCAGGACTGGTCTATGCAACAGCTTCTCCTGGCATACCAGTTATTCCTCACAGTCCCACCCTCTCCAGAGTTTTGCTCTGGTTTGCCCACAACGAAGTTAGTGCGGCAGGAGCTGAAATGAATTTAGTGAGCGGGGAGGCAGAGGCTGAGTGTCCTCAACTCCCAGCGATGCCCGATGGAAGTGGAGGACTAAGCACTTTGCAGGACTGAATCAAAAAATCAACAAGAAAGTGCCTGTCGAAATAACATGCACACACGCCAGGGTGGCTCAGGGGCTGGAAGCAGTCTATGGCCTCCTTCACCACTAGGCCATTAGCGGAAACCTAGCCTGGCTCTGCAGTGATCAGAAGTTCCCTCCCCCATGATAGCTGCTTGGTGTCATCAGGTGTCGGTCCATTCCCAACAGCTGCGAGCCCACACTGTGAAACCCACCATACCAGCGAGTTTGCTCCCCGATTGGCACCGTTGGCGGAGTCCGAGCGGCGTCCATTGGATCAGCCGGGGCTGGATTCCTGCCCTCCAGAACACATTAGGGTAAGGGGCGACTTGATCACAGTCTATACGGATCTACATGGGGAACAACTATTTAATAAGGGGATCTTCAATCGAGCAGAGAAAGGTCGAACACGATCCAATGGCTGGAAGTGGAAGCTAGACAAATTCAGACTGGAAACGGGGTGTAAATTTGTGACAGTGAGAGTAATTAACCATGGGAACAATTTGAATCCTGGTGGATTCTCCAAGCAGGGGCAATTTTTAAACCAAGATTGGCTGTTTTTCTAGAAGATCTGCTCCAGGAATTATTTTGGGGGCAGGTCTCTGGCCTGCGTTATACAGGAGATCAGACTAGATCATCACAGTGGTCCCTGCTGGCCTTGGAATTTATGAATCAGAGCTGACGTAACAGTGAAAGAGAAGCTACTTCTCCACTCCCCAAAACCGTCCACTCAACAGCTTCCTTCAGCCCTATCTTTCTTCCCCTCGCTTACGCGCCAGGCAGCAATAGCTGCTACCGCGCTGTGATTTTTAATTGATCAGGGACGGATTCTTGCAACACACATTAAAATAAAAAAAGGCAGAAAGGAAAAACAAAATTAAGCCAAATAATCCTTAGGCCCCGAACGCTGGTTTCAGCTGGTTTCCCAGGAGCCAAGCAACTCGCAACTGAGCAAATAAACTCAGCGCACATCATCGTGCTGTTTTCCAGGGCTATTTTTAAACACGTTTGTGGAGGGCTGCAGAGACAATATTTAGAGTGCCGGTACCGTGCTTTTCTTCCCCCGCAGGTGCATTTTAGACACCACAATATGTAAACACACCACAGTGACCACCTGCCATTTGCATATGTTCCCAATCAAGGCCTTTCTAAAAACACGGCGGCCTCCAGAAAGAAACAGCCTATTGCACCAAAGACTCTGGGAAGCCATCTTTGATTTATTAGACTCACTACCTTTAGTTGTATCCATGTCAGTTAAAGACCTTCCCCTCAAGAACATAAGGCCTTTCTGTACAGAGTGACCTAGTAGCTAGTACAGGAAGATGGGCTGCAGGGAGTCAGGACTCCTGGGTTCTGTCACCAGCTTGCTGTGTTAGCTTGGGCAAATCACAGTTTACCTCTCAGAAAAATGGGAGGAAACACACACAAGCTACTTAAAGTTTTATTCCTTTGAGACGGCTGAAGGAAGACAAATAAGTGCAAAATGGAACAATTTTTACTAGCAACTTTAGTGCTGATAAATCCCCAAAAGAATTCTTCGTCACTGACTGAACTGTGCATACAGTGGACAATAAGCTACGTACCTTTGCCTGCCAATTTATTTCACAGGAAAACTCAGGATGCATGAGAACACATTTTTACTGCATCGTGACATCTGATAACCAGAATATAACCAAGCCTGACAAGGCAGCAGCTGTGTTCAAAACATGAGTGTGAGCAGAGATGTTTGCAAAAATAAAATCAAGTCCAAACTGTACGCGTGTGTAATCAAATACAAATCAGGAACGTTTCCGCAGCATTCAATGCTGAAAGTGACACATGAACTGATAAAGGGCTGCCCCACCCCCTACAGAAGGGGAGGAAGGCCTGTTGCAGAGAAATGACAAAGGGAAGTTACAGATAAACCAGATGAAAGTCCTAGTGGGTAACAGCAGAAATCTGTGTCAAGAAAGAAAAGCTGACGTGACGGGATTTTTTAAAAGATCTGCGTCCAATGGCAGAGCCACGGCAGGGATCTGAGAAAGTAACACTGCGTTGCACTCGCTCTCTGCTGACCTGAGGCTTACAACTGCAGACGATGCCATTCTGCAGATGGGGAAACGGAGGCAGAGATATTAAGTGACTTGCCGGAGGTCATGCAGGAGGTCAGCGACAGAGCCTGGGATAGAAACCAGCTTTCTTCCCTCCCGGCTCTAAGTGCTGGACAATATGGTCCCATCCTATTGCTCTCATGGGCGGTGGATTATGCCAACCACCACCCGTTCCTATCACAACAGTGCTCCCCCAACTAGCTGGGAGCGTGGAAAGCTCATCTCCTCAACGGCATCTACCATTTCACCAGAGCCTTGGGACACCCAGGGATTCTCCGACACCAAAGGAGTTCGGTGCTCGTACCCCCGAACCCAGCTCTGGTCCCACCATTTCACAGAGCACAGCGCTCAAAGGGGTGTTCTCAGCTATAAACCTTCCTTCCCTGTTCCCCAGTGGCTGCTCCTCAATTCAGACCCGCAGCACTGCCTGCTACACCAGGCCTGGGGATCGCCAAACACAGGCTGGCCAGGGCAGCAAGAAGCGCCATGCTCGGTGCCCGTCTGGTGACATGCACAAATAGGGGACTCTGAGGAAGAGTCTGAATTCCTGTTTGCTTCTGACCCAGTGACAATGAGGCTGGGAAAACCCCGGGCAAACGTCTCCCAGCCAGGATAGAAGCCACACTCGGTCCATCCACTGCAGGACTGGCAGGCTGTTCCCCAGACTCATTTGTGGCCACTAAGGGACAATCTACTTCCCTTTGGTACTTCGGCGCCCCACCCGCCATTAATGGTAACTGGTGGCCTCCGCACCTTTAATGCATTAAGCCTCACACCTTTCCTTTGAGCAGAGCGGGGCTATGATTCCCATTTTACAGATGGGGAAGCGAGGCCCACAGAGACTAAGTGATTTGCCCAAGGACACACAGGAAGTTTGTGGCAGAGCCAGGAATTGAACCTGGCTCTCCAGTGTGCCAACCTAACCCCCTATCCACTAGACCACTCCCTTCCTTCTTCCTCTGGGTGAATGGTCGAAGCCAGCCATCAGACATGCAAAGGACAGAACGTGCCAGCACTTTACAGGGACCCACCCTTACTGCTGCTAACTCTGGGTCGTACCGAGCATCCCTGAGAGCTTTTAACTCTTGACTTCAGGTGCTGTGTCCATAGGATGATCCTAATCTGGTGTAGCTGGAAGTGAGGATCCCCCCAGAAAGGGGAAGATCTGTTCAACAGGAGAGCATAAAGGAGCAACCTCCACCTGGCAGGACTGGGCCTTCTGTCACTGCTTGTATCTTAGCAATGCCAGTTACAAGACCTTCCCCGAACCACCCAGCCTTAGCTTCCCAACCATGGGAGATGCATCTGGAACACAGGTGAGGTTAACCGAGAGTCGAGCGCAATTAATCCGTAAAACCTTTAATCGCAAAAACAACATGAAGTAGATTTTTTCCCCTGATACAAGGAGGACAGTTAATACCCAGGAGGATTAAAGCACTGAGAGCGGAGGGGAAAGAGTTTCCTATTAGGGACACAATGTGCTTGATGGGGCGGGGAGCCTTCTCAGCAGGCCAAAAGGAAAATCCACCATGACATCTAACTGAGTGCCCAGGTAACTGAAACCAGCCACCCCTGTACAAAACAAGAGCTGCTGAATAGAGACGCGCCATCCAGGGAGAAAGCGGCCTGCACTCCTCAGCAACTGCAATGTACGGGCCTGCACCAGAGCAACGTCCATGTGGGTTGGAGTGAGAGACACCAAACAGGGCTGTGCCACTTTCCCCCTGGCTGATAGGGACAGAGCCCCTTGCTCTCCGGTGCCAATGCAAAAGAGCAGCATTCACTGACCCAAATCAGACCCAGCCTTCGCAGCCACTAGGGCCTGTAAGAGGGATCAGAGAGGAAAGCATTAGTGTCCCAGAATCCACTGGGGGTGCTTTGATCCCATCCTAACACAACAGCGTGTTCTCCTCTGGCTGCACTCACAGACCAAATCTTGCTCTATACCCCGCTTCTGCTCCCGGCCATCTCTGTGCTCTCTGCTGGTACAAGAGCTCTTCCTTCAGCTCTGGCTACCTGTCTCTCCCCCTCACTGGCTGGCTGCCTGTACGTCTCTGCTCCCTTCCCAGCGTTGCTGGCCTCATTGCTTTGGTTTGACCTTCACAGACCCCCTAATTCTTTAGGCACCGGGGACTTACCAGGACTGTTTATGTCCCACCTATGGAAGTGCAAACTGACACGTAAGTGCATAAGAACAGACACATGCGCGAACACCCCTCTCCCCAAGCGGCTGATTACCAGAGGTGCCAAGTTCTTGCAGCTCCTACGGACTTCAGCTGTAGGCACTCAGCACTACCCCACAGACCCCAAACGTCCGGCATCGGGACTGGGATGTCCTCTCACAGCGGCCCCACTTTAAAGCTAACCCAAAGGTTGGGGCACTAGGCTCTGGGGTGGCGGGCTCAGCCCCTTTCTATTCTCTGCAATTCATACCCCATCCCCGTCTGCTGCTCGGAATTATTCAGAGCATTCTGGGTCCCAGTTTGTCTGAGGGACACTTTCCAAAGGGATGGTTCCCGCTGCCCCATGGACAAGTACAAGGCACTTGCCACCAGCACGGAGACATGCGCAGGGGTCACTCACCGGCCTGAGCTTTGGGGAGATGATGTCTAGGAGCAGACAGAGTGCCTCCAGGATGAGAGACTGTGGCCCCGCGCGGCTCCGAGAGCTGGGTGCGATCCCCGATATCATGGACGCCACGAGATTCTGCATCTGGTTCAGTTTGGTCAGAGCCTGGTTTAAGACAGAGCAGGAAACCTGTGAGCCACTGTGTTGCAAACGCACTTACATCCAAAGGCAAATCACCTAGGAACCCAGGAGTCCGAGTCAAGCTCCGCTGCTCCAACGGCTGCTTCCTTCCAGCAACACAGCTGTAACCATCTTACCTACAGAAAGGAAGCCAATAACCCTCTCTCATAGGCCCCAAAGCACCGGCCCGGGCCCATTAGTTCTCAGTACTTGCCTCATACTGGCTGTTGGGATAGGCTAGTCTGGGGATGCTGGACGCAGCAAAGAGCAGATGAAAAGCAATGGGGAGGAAGGGCAGGTATCTCATCAGCTGGAAGTTCTGGCCGTGCATCACGGTGCTGTTGACTATGTCGGAGAAGCCCAGCCACTCCAGAGCCAGACACACCGCGCTGAAACTGGAATCCTTTAACTTCATGTTCAGGAAGTTGTCGTACAGGCCCTGGAAGGAACAGAGCAGAGCGATGGTTACATATCGATCCTGACTAGACAGCCTGTCACCTACATAGCTGGGAGTCGGGGTTTCACGCATCCCACTAATATGTAGTTCAACTGCTGTGTATCCACCTCCTGCACTATCCAGAAGTAACAGCAAATCAATCCTTGTGGCATCTGCGTGTTAGACGCACACAGGAAACTGAACGGGTTTTATTTATTTGTGACAACCAGCAATCCGATTGGCTGCTCTTGACCAATCCCAAGTTTTATCACAGTTGGTGTATCACAATGACCGGACTTTATCATGCTTCTTAATTCTTACCCTTTGAAGACTAAAGGCCACGTTTACAGAACTGTGCATTTGCAGGTGCGCAGGTTAGGTGGACAATTACCGTTCCTGCGTCACAATTGCATGTACAAGCATCGTATTTGCCCATGAAAATGTGAGATTTCCAACAATGGTGTGTGCAAAATTAGCATCTAAATCATTGCACCTTTGTGCAGGTACCCAGTTGCAAAAATAAAGGCCTATAGATCTTTAGCCAATTAGAACAGTATGAAGTTATCAGTGTTTCCATCAGAAAGTATTTGTTGTACCGCCAAAAATAATTTAAAGGGCGCCTTTTAAGTTTTTAAGCATTGGCACCCCCACACTCCTAATCAAAGGGAACTGTAAACATTTATAATTTGTGATAGTTAATTGAAGAAGAAATCCATTCCCTGGCTAAACTTCCACACAAATGCCCTCATATAAAAACTTGATTTCATTTCACAATCAGAACGCCTGTGCTGGAAGTCTCCAGACAGCCACCGAGTTCAGTCAGTAACATTCTTGAGATGAACTGAAACTCCCACGCACGCTGCTACTAATCAAGTAGCATCTCTGCCAAGAAAAGTTTTCAGCTCACAAAGGGCCTGTTGCCCAGAGTAAGCAGAACATCACTGAGAAGTCAACGGAACTATACCGACTTCCACCTGAGAGTCTGGTTCACAAAATTCCCCCCCTTTCTCTGGGTAGAATAGCGACATATTTACTTCCCTCTGTCCACCAGGATAAGATTCCGGGCCACGTCACGCGACACTGTTGAGTTCAGTCACGACACACTTGTAGATCAATTTCTGATAATTTTCATATGACTTTACATTGTGCCTTTTTATATAACCTTGTGGTGGGTCTACCCACGTGTGACCTCTGTTTTTATGGAACTTTGTATCAAAGCCTCATTTAGAAACTTTGCATTGCCCTTGGTATAATATTATAGCCCCTAAGGATAGAATAACATAGAAGAAAAATTTCTTTTTGCTATCAGTAGAACAAGAGCTCCCCCCCCCCCCCACTCTTAATCAATTGCCCTGTTGAATGAATGAGGTGTGGATGAGCAAGGCATGGAAGGCAGCACCTCCAGACAGCCTCAACTGTTGGAGAGGGGCTGGGAGCCAGACCCAAGGACAATAAAACGTGTCAAGTGGGCTCATTAAAGACAAGCAGACATACCGACGGCCTCGGGGGTTAGAAGCAAGCACCTTCTTTTGGAAACACCCTCTTTGCAGCATTGGGACAACACTCAAAAGAAAGCAGCACAAAGGACCAATGGACACAGACACAGAGTTTGAATCTGGTATAGATTTGCATAAGAGGAAAGCTGCTATAAAAGTGAGGTGTCTTGCAGAGGACCCCGGGTCTCGTCTTGTCAACATGGGAGCATCGATCCGGATCGGCAGAAGCCCGGCTCCACCCCCTCCCCCATCTAACTCACCTGGCCAGTGAAGTTAAGGGGAGCAACTAATTGGTAACAACAAGACGGAATGGGTTTGTGTGTGTGAGTGTAAGTGTAATATATTATATGCATATAATACAGTGTTAATGAATATATGTATTACTAATAAATGTGGCGTTTTGTCTTATTCCCCCTGAAAAGATCCTGTGCAGTACTTTAAGTACAACACACTGCACCGTAACGCCACATGGGAGAAGCTGAGTCCACCACTTCCAAACTGCCTTGCAGTATCACCACACATTGCATGGAGTTACAGTGTGTCCAATGGTTCTTTACTCGCCATGGCTGAGATGAACGGCATAAGGCACCATGATTCTTTCATCTACCAAGGTATCATAAGGCAGTGGCTCTCAACCAGGGGTCCGGGGCACCCTGGGGGACCGTGAGCAGGTTTCAGGGGGCCCACCAAGCAGGGCCAAGGCTAGACTCCCTGGGGCCTGGGGCAGAAAGCCAAAGCCCCTCTGCCCAGGGCTGAAGCTCGGGGCTGAAGACGAAGCCTGAACAACGTAGCTTCCCCAGGCAATTGCCCTGCTTGCTATCCCGTAACGCCGGCCCCGGTTTTTATATGCAGAAAACCAGTTGTTATGGCACAGCTGGGCCGTGGAGTTTTTATAGCGTGGGGGGGAAGCTCAGAAAGAAAAAGGTTGAGAACCCCTGTCATAAGGGAACCTGGAAGTAATTTTCAGGCACCGCCGTACCATAGTGAAACATGGTTTTTCCCTTTCATTCCATTCCGCAGCCTCTGGCTTGGTCTTATTTTAGAATGGTCAGCTGGCAACAGATGTGGTCCTAGAGACTAAAGCTGCGTGACCTCCCTGGTGTAATGCCAGCGGTAGCCGGTGTTAGCCAGATCTCTGCCTCATAACCTGGGTGGAAAATACCCTGGGGAGGTGGAGGCAACAGCACCTGGCTTTCCTGCTGAAACGGCTGTACCTGAGTGAGCTTCTCTTGCTCCCCAGAAGAGGTGGCGAGGTGCAGGATGTGATGGAACCTTTGGGTGGATGCGTTAAGACCAGCTCTTCCCCCAGCCATGTTTAACAGGTCAGCATCACCTCCCAGGAGGATCTGATTTGGCAAGGAAGGGTCCATGCCAATCCTCTGTCTGGGGAGAGACAAAGGAACAAAGGAGGGAGCGTGGGTGAATAATAAAAGGAAGAAAGGGTGGTGAGGTCCAAAGATAAAGAGATTAGCAGAGCACGCTCAGGCTGTTCAGAATGGCTTTAGCATTGCCCTCCACCCAAGTTACAACCAACACTGGAGATGGCACAAGAGAACACAAGAATACGAGGTACCCAAGAGCTGCTTAAATGAAGCCCTCTGCCGCAGGATATGAATTATGGCCTATGCATTGTAATGGAGATTTCAGATTTCTCCATTGCAAACAAATGCACATAGCTACTCGTTTCTGTAGCCTTAGTGGTGCCTGAAACCCCTTCCTCCCACATACTGAACAAATGAGAGTGTTTCCTATGCTACCCTGCTCTCCCCATAGTGGAGACATAACCAGCACTCCCTTTACCTCTGAATCTTTGGAAGCTGGAAGATCTCCTGCCAGATGGAGAAGAGCCCCTTGTTCTGGTCCTTCAAGCCAATCTTCATTGTCTGCACCACCCTCATGCTGAGTTCTTTCTTGCCTCGGCCATGAAGGAACTGGAAATACAACCAAGAAGTCTGATTATAGGCAATGCCATGAAGAACGTGAGGGAGGGTCCCTGCTGCAGAGGAAGGCAATTAGGGGCAAGGCAGGAAGAGGCATTTTAGTGGCATTTGACCATTCATCCTTCCAAGCTTGTGCTGATAAAAATGGCAGTTAATGGCACCCGAATCTGACTTTACATACTCTGTCTACAGGGTGATGCTAAGTTGTGATCCCAGAAAGGGGGAAATCTGCTTAACAGGAGAGCTTAAAGAAATGAAGTGGACCAAACTGGATGGACATTTCAAAGGCCCAGTGATGGGATACAGAGCTTTTCCTTCAGACTGCCAGCTGGAATCCAGCCCTGTGTCAAGAGCCACAGAGTCTAGACCACCCACAGGCCTGTGGGAAGCGGCAGCTCTGCCATACCTGCAAGGTGTTTATACACGACCGGATGTCATTCTCCGTCTTCTCACACAGCACCGTGAGTGCCCCTGTATCTGCCTTCATGCCCTGCTTGACGGCAATCTACAGAAAAGGGGGTGAGTGCGTTAGCTCCCGTGTAACACAGGCCTCACAGAGAAATAATCCCGGGCAGAAGGGCGCTTTGAGTGTATACTGACCTCGTACAGTCTCTGCACCAGCCGGGAGGGGGCAGTCTGAGGAAAATTTAAGAGGAACGCTTGCTGTCTCAGCTGCCTCAGAGAGGGGACATACCTGCCAAAGGGGAACACAGAGGCCTTTAAGGATAACCCGTATGGAGGAGGGAAACCAACAAAATAATGAGCCTGTAGCTACAGACCAAGCCTAACTCCTTTCTTCAGTGGAAGTTTGGTCCATAGGGACCTCTCTATTGCAGACCCTAGCATACATTTACACGTACTGGGTTAAAAGGGTCCTGGGTAGGTGCGGGTTTGTAATGCACACAGAGGACTTCGTGATTTAAGAAAGGCTCAAAGGTGCTTAAAAGGTGCCTTCTCTGGGGAGGTTTGATAAGTCACTAAGTTGCCTTGGGAATGCTATGGTGGGCAGATGCTGCTCAGAGAACGTGGTGGGACCAGAAATGTGCCAGCATCTCTCCTGACCAGTGCTAAAATTGTAATTTAGCTGGAGGAGAAAGAAACAGTTGAATGATTAGAGAGAGAGAGAAGGGGGGGGAATTGCTTTCACACAATGAATCACAGTGTCTTCACCATAGGTCCCCAAAGTGTGGGGCACATCCCCCAAAGGGGACATAGAGGAACGTCCTGGGGTGCGTGGCAGGGCCTGGGCCAGCCCCCATGGGGGCAGGGAGGGAACGCCACCCAGCCCCTCCCTGCCCCCAGCTCTGCTCCAGTCCTGCCCCCAGCTGCGCCCCCCAGCTCATGCCTGGCGCCATCCCCAGCCCCAGTGTGGCTCCGTTCCTGGCTTGGGGCTGAGGCTGGGGGCAAGGCTGGGAGCAGAGCCACCCCTGGTCATTGGCCCGGTTGCTGGCCCCCACCACAGCCCAGCTGCAGCTCCGCTCCTGCCCACCCACAGCTGCAACTCCAGCTTTGGCTCCCTTACCCCATTCACCCGCCAGCCCCTTCCAGCCATGGCCCCGTTCCCAGACTGGCAGGGGTGTGTGGACAACGGGAGGTGGGAGGGGGGCGACCCTCAAAAGTTTGGGGACCACTGGTCTTCACAGTCACCACACACAAACCATGTACTCAGGCTGGTCTGCAGAGAAGGAAGCAAAGCATTGAGAAGTAAAACTAACCACCACCATTCTTTATTCTAGCCCCAGCACCACGGAGCAGCCAGCCAGCAACCCTCTGCTGGTTGGTTCTGGTTTTACGCCTGATCCCATCTTCAATTTCCTCACCCAGAGTGAAAGGCCCCAAATGAAAGATACTAACTGGTCATTGCAAATGCAGATGATTGGCCTTAATAAGATGCCGCCTTCCCGTCTCCTTTTTCTGCCACCTGCTCCGCCCGGGTTAGCTGCCGGCTCGGTCTCCGTGTCCTTACGGTTGATGATGCTTAGCAACACGTTAATAGAAGCCTTGAAGAATTGGGTGGGGGGAAAAAAAGAGTGAACGTTAGTTATGGAGGGATGCGGGAAAGAGTGAATATGACTGAGCTAATTCTCCGCGATGGGGAAAGCCGGGGGGTGGGTCAGGATGCTCGACTCCAGTGCCGCTGGGAGGGGCACTCATCAGCTGGATCTCTCTTCCTTGGGGTCTTCTGCCAAGATCAAGCACAGAACTGGTGTTAGTATGAGATCTGTCCATTCCTGGGGGGCGGGCGCCGCGATCCAATCTCTGAGCTCGACAGTCCTGTACCTATCCTCTCCCCAAGACGCCCAAGTGTACCAAATGCTTTTCTTGGAAGGAAGCCCACAAGCACACAACCGAGTTAAAGGCTTCACCCCATTCTACATCTGAACTCTCTCTCCCCCATTTCCGACTTGCTTAGAACCCTCTCGACCTCTTCCCCAGTACGCGCGGCACACATGGCAGACATGAGTCGCCACCACTAGGAGTCAGGCTTTGACATCTCTCCTTGGGCCCAGCCAGAGGAGAAGCCAGGCTAAGTACTCCTCTCTCAGAAAGTTACTGACCAGTCTGGACTTGCAAAGCGGAGCAATGGTGACTAAACACACCTGCAGCAAACCACTAAGGGCCAGATTTTTAAAGGTATTAAAGCGTCTAGTGGGATTTTCAAAAGCCTCTAGCCACTGAACTCCCACTGATTTCAGTGGGTGTCAGGCAAGTAGGTGTTTTTGAAAATATCCCTGGGTGCCTAGGTACCTTTCAAAATCTGGCTCTAAGTGTCTCGGTCACTTTCCTGCTCCCCCAACACAGAAGAACAAGTGATGAGGAAACAGTAGGATCTCCCCAGCTATGAAACCCAAGGTTGGGCCCCCCCCTCAAGTCACAGGGCTTACAGTTGGCGCACCGTCTATCTCATCAATGACCAGGCAGTTGGGCTTTTCACTGGCCCCCAGCACAGACTTCATCTGAGTAGCAGCTTCAATCCGCGTTTTGAATATGTCCGGGCTGCGGTCATCACTGAAACAAAAGCCGTTTGGAGCCGTTTATATCCCTCTTGCGTTTATTCTGCCTTGAAGATATCCTGCCAGGATAGACCGGAAGGCCAGGCAAGAGAACCGACTCACCTGGCGTTCATTTCAACGACGTTGTATCCTGCATGCTTGGCAATCACGTGGGCCAGCGTGGTCTTCCCCAAACCCGGTGGGCCACACAGCAGCGCCACCTGCAGCAGAGAGTGGGAATACAGAGCAATGCACACCGTGTGCCCAGCACCAGACAGTCGCTCGATATCAAACAAGGTCTATGTTGCAAAGGGTTAAAGCTCTAAAAACTGCTCTGTCTTTAAAGCTGCCCCATCTTCTACCTCCCAAGGCTCCGGGAACTTCTTGGCATTAAGACCCTATGGTGCTTTATACAGCAACACTAGCCCAGTAGCCTGATCAAATCCCAGTTCGGGTCATTGTAACCTTGCCTATTTAATTCCTGCCATTTCAATGAAATTCTTCTTCACTTCCTGTCTTCAATGATCCCGTGGCACTGCTATTAAACATCAGCCTCGGTCCACCCTAGAAGCGGCTGCACGGATTGCTATATTTATGCATTTTACATGGCCAAGATATAAAAGCAAACGAAAACAGTTCACTTATTCAAAGCGATGGGAGAATCCATTAATGGAACACATAAGTCAACTTGAACCATAGGCATCAGTGCCAGCTGTGCCAGCAATATGTATGACGGTATATTTAAGTTTGTAGAGTGCTTTGGGATCCCTTCAGGGTGACACATTCTGCATAAGTGGTTAAGATCCCAGCAATGTATTTACTTAAAACAATCTTTGCCATAACCTTAATTTATATCCCTTAACTTGCTGTTTAATCCAACAGAGGAGATGCATGCAGCGCTATTCCGCTGTTGGGTATCTATTCTTATTTTCCCTTTAAAATCCATTGACGGGACAGAGCTAAGCTGATAAAATCATAAACTGAGTGTATGATTTCATCCTCCTATGATGTATTTGTGCAGCACTGCCCTCTGCTGGAAGGAATCGTGCCTGCTTAAGTGTATGTAATGTCACCCTCTAGTGGAGGTGATTTTCAGAAGACAAGAATGAACTACAGGACAAGCACAAGTATGCGCCGAGTTGAAGCTAGCATGCCTGTGCTTGGAACAATCTCCTTTCACCCCAGCCGCGATCCCACTTTTTAAACTTGCAAAATGCAAGAGCAAGCCGCAGTTGACAGGAAAACCCCAAGAATTCACTTCAATTCTAAAAAGTAAATCCCAATTTCTCAGGGTTGTGCTGGAAGAGGGGCCAAGCTGCTAACTCGCACCTTGTATTTGGGTCTCTTGTGTTGATCCAGTTCAGCCTCCAGAATCTCTTCTGTGAATTGTGCCTTACTTCTCCATCTGTTCTGCTGCTCCTTGGGCTGTCTGAATGGAGGGCGGGCGTCAGCGCTCGGCTTCGCTTTCTTCACCGTTTTTTCCTTCCCGAAAACCACCACATCCCACAGCTTCAGCCACTTCAGAAGACAGCGATTTGTGTACTGAATGACAGAGGAGGAAAGGGGGCAGGATAAATAATCAAAGGCGCTTGAAGGATCTGCCTGAGCAGACATGTGCAAGAGAGACTCCCCCGTACAGAGCTGAAAGCATCCCCCCTCTGGAGCTTAAAAAGCTACTGTTTATGGACCGCACAGATCTCGGTTGGAGGTTCTTTTCTGCATGCACACATGAAACCACCGCAGTTGAGCAGATCAGACTCGAGCCTTCAGGAGGCCATAGGGATTTCTCCCCAGCCCAACCTCGACCCCAGAATACACACGCACTCTGTGTGTGTCCCCCAATACGTGGATATAATTAACTAACTCAGGCATATGACATTTTAATCTTCTTGAATGAATGGAAGATGTCACCTGGGTTTGGAGGTGCAAGCACCATCTAGCGGGCGCAGCACTGGATCAGGAATCAGGAGACCTGTGTTGTATGCGCAACTCTGTCACTGGCCTGCTGGGTGACCCTAGGCCTGTCCCTTCCCACCTCTGTGCCTGTTTTCCCTCCCACCCTTTGCCTCGCTTGGCCACTTAAATGCTAGTTTCTTTGGGGCAAGGACCGTGTCTCACTAGGTCTATGAACGCCATCTAGCACAATGGGGCCCTGATCTCAGCTGGGGTTTCCAGGAGCTGCTATAACACAAACAACAATAATTTGGCACCAGAAACCCCCAGTATTAAAGAACTATCATCAAAAAACCCCTCCATCTACTTTATATAGGGATCTTACATCATCACTGAGCAGCTCTGTGTAGTGTCTAGGAGTAAATCTGTCAACCCACAGGCAATGCAGGGCAGATTCGTCCTCATCGTCAGCACCGTCTGTTTCCTCGTTAGGCTCTGAGGTCTCATTTCCAGCCTCTCCATGGAGGTGACTGCAGGAAACAAGGCAGAGATTAAAAACCTCAGAGCACAAAATGCCCATCCCATGAGAGCCTGTACTAGAGTCCATGGAAAGATCAGGCAATAATCATCATAGAACTATAAACACTAGCCTAGGTTCAAAACATCCAACACTCAAAGGACAGAAGAGATCCTAAATCCAGCTAACTTACTCCAGGCACCTGAGCAGTTAGAGAAATGCGGTGAAGGGAGAGCTAACTGCCCCAGGTCATGGAAGGTCCATACGAGACCACTGAGCAACTGCTGCCTAGCCAGTGTTGAGGTTTTTCAAAAGATCACAGACTGCACTCGATAAATAGAGGTAATGGGGCTTGAGTAGTTTTTAGGGCTGTCCATTAATCGCAGTTAACTCACACAATTAACTCCAAAAAATTATTCACGATTAAAAAAATTAATCGCGATTAATCGCTGTTTTAATCACACTGTTAAACAATAGAATACCAATTGAAATGTATTAAATATTTTGGATGTCTTTCTACTTTTTCATATATATTGTATTCTGTGTTGTAATTGAAATCAAAGTGTATATTATTTTTTATTATAATTATTTGCACTGTAAAAATGAGAAACAGAGGAAATAGTATTTTTCAATTCACCTCATACAAGTACTGAAGTGCAATCGCTTTGTCGTGAAAGTGCAACTTACAAATGTAGATTTTTTTTTGTTACATAATTGCATTGAAAAACAAAACAATGTAAAACTTCAGAGCCTACAAGTCCACTCAGTCCTTCTTCTTGTTCAGCCAGTTGCTGAGACAAACAAGTTTGTTTACATTTACAGGAGATAATGCTGCCCTCTTCTTATTTACAGTGTCACCAGAAAGTGAGAACAGGCGTTTGCATGGCACTTTTGTAGCACGGGATTCCAGCAGCGGTCACACCAGTGCCAAATACAGAGGTAAAATAACTGCTCTAATCTTACTGGAGATTCCCCTGTTGATGCATCCCAGGATCATATTAGTTCTTTTGGTCAGAGCATTGCACTGGGAGCTCATGTTCAGCTGATTATCCAGCCCCATCCCCAAATTATTTTTAGAGTCACTGCTGCCCGGGAGACAGTCCCCCATCCTGTAGGTATGGCCGACGTTCTTTGTTCCTAGGTGGATTCATTTACATACAGCCATACTAAAATGCATATTGTGTGCATGCACCCAGCTTACCAAGCGATCCGGATCGCTCTGTATCAGTGACCCGCCCATTTCATTATTTACCATGCCCCCAATTTTTGTGTCATCTGCAGATATTGGTGATGATTTTATGTTTCCTTCCAGGTCATTGATAAAAATCTTGACTAGCACTGGGCCAAGAATACATGCCTGCTGGACCCCACTGGAAACATTATCACAGTAACACCTGGAGGCCTCATCTGAGATCAGGGTCCCACTGCGCTAGCTGCTGTACATATACGTAGTAAGAGACCATCCCTGCCTCAAAGGGCTCACAGTCCCCATAGACACGAGAGGCAAACCACCGGTGGAAAAGGATTATTGTGTTACAGATGGGGAATAGCGGCATGGCATGATTAAGTGACTTGCCCAAGGAAATCTGTGGCAGAGCTGGGAATTGTACCCAGATCTCCTGACTTCCAGTTCATGCCCTGGACCACAAGAACATTCTTCGACTTAAAGGAACACCCTGGAGCAGGCTCCAATGAGCAGGCAGCATCAGTGGCTGAATCCCAACAGAAGCCTCACTGCGGCGATGGAAGCGGCACCAGAAAGTGGCGTGTGAGAACCCTGGCAGTAGATGCTACAAGGACAGAAGGAGAATTGCCCAAATGACCCACCTGTTTAATATTTCGGTCAGCCGCTGCGATGCCTCCAAAACTCGCCTCCGACGCTTAAAAACAAACAGGGGTGCGATGGGGGTCAGAATTGCTCTAATACACATCTGGCAACATAGCAAGGATTTCATAACTAATGCTCTTTGCCTAGCAGGGTGGCAAGGTTATGCTGAGATGACTATTTTTTTTTATTCCAAGAATTAAATAAGTCACTTCCCCTGGTGGGCATTCCCCAGACCTGGCTGTTCAGGGACACGATATTTAAGGCTACATTTTCGAAATGTCTCTGTCTGTACTTGCAATAAAACAATTTGTGTGCACCTGATGGGTCCTTTGGTACAAGTATGAATGAGGCGGGGCTCTCAAACACCGTATGTTCCTCAAGAAGGCCGTCTGGCCAATTCTGAAGAACCAGGTTTTCCGAACTACCATTTTATTTAAAGAGTGCTACCCTCTCCTAGGTCGTCTTGATCTCAGTGTTCTATCCACACAAGTAAGAAAAACGAATCATGTAAATTTGATATTGGATATAATCTATATGGTCCCTCTGGGGCTGGTGCGGTCACATTCCGAGGGTGTTTACACTGAAGCGGGAGCACCTGCGACAATCTGGTCAATTGTCTTGGTAGCTGAAACGGCCAAGAGCTTTTCTGCCACTGAGGTGAAAGTGACCAATGAAACCTTGGGTGACCAGTGATGGACAGAGACTGGACATCCAGCCAGACTGTCTTAAAGACCTAGCTAGAGATCGATTTGCATGGCTCTCGTTCTGCATGGAGACCACGCCCCTTAAGGATCTGCTTTGTTGATGGTAAGCTATACGGAGCCATGCCTGGAAACCAAACGTTTCATGTGGGAAAGGAGGGAGAAGGGTTAGCCCAACAGAACAGACTCAAAGGGAAGTGGGGGAAGCCATCTCACACATTATTTGATTCATGTTAAGTGGGCAAAGCACTTAAGAACATAATACAGGGAATAAATTTACTAGGGGTGACATTTTCAAAAGCATTTAAGCAACTAAATCCCATTTTGAAAAGTGACTTAGGAATTTAGGAGACTAATTTTCATTGAAAGCCAAAAGGACTTTGGCTTTAAGTCACTTACATTCTTTTGGAAATGTTATCCCAGGCTTTTTCCATCTCTAACTTCTACCCTCAAATGGGAAGCAAGTGCAGAACAGAAAAATGCAGCTGCTGGCGATACTTCAGAACATCGGGAACCTTGATTTTCAGGTGTGTCTGCTAATTCTGGGTACCCAGCTTGTCACACCGATAGCTTAATTCTTTCACAGGTTCTACAAACTACAGTCGGAACTGCAGGAGCTTAAGCTGTATTCAAACTGAAGATCGAGGCACCCAGAATTAACAAACACTTGAGAATTCAGGTCGTTGATGCCTGACCCTAGAAATACCAATTGCTAGCTGAGAGGAAGAGCTAGAAATAGGACTTGGGTACCATACCTCTTCAGACACTTGCTCCTTTAGGTAGGAAAAAGGAACCCCCAGTAAATGAAGTGGTCTTTGTGCGTTCCAGCCCAGAGAGTCGGGGAGCTGTAAAGATCAGAGACTGCACTAGTATTTACAAAGCACAGGTTCATATTTCACCCTTAGCAAGAGACTCTGGAGTAATCAGCTTCCAACACTACATTGGAGGCCACAAAACAAACCTACCCAACCCGGTCTCCAGTTGCCAGATCTTACCTCCACTCCAATTCTGGAGTGATCTTCCTTCAGAACCATGAAGACTCTGGTGCCATCAGCAGAAGTCACATTGACATAGTCCTCCAGGATGGGCGGGCGCTTGAGAACCCGTTTCGGGTCCTTTTCAGGGGGTGGCGTCATGCGCAGTGGAACCATGTCGCTCACTTCCAGGCTATCTGGGCTCACGAACTTTGGACTCCTTTAACACAGGAACACAAGAGAAAGTGCCCATGAAATCACATTCCCAGCAGGCTAAACTCAATGTACCAAAACTTGCTTCAAAACTGAAACATTAGAATCGAATACACCCAAAATCAGATTTCATGGGCCAAAGTCACCAGAAAATGGCAACAAATACAAGCAGGAAAATGCTGTGCAAACTCCCCCCAACCAAGCTCCGTCATCCACACAAAGTCTGCCAGGCGGCATTCCCAGCTATTCTAGTACTGGGCGCCCTCCACACAGCTCTGCCAATGAACCTACATGCTGGTCTGCAGCACTTTGTAGTCTAGTCACCTGCAGTTTCTGGCCTGATATTACAGTCCCCTCCATACACCACTCTGCTGACCCTCAAACGTGACCCCCCAGTCCTTCTCTTCCCTCCCTGTCAAAGCCCCTGAACCTGACCTCGTGCTCCTGACATGCCCAAGAAAGGCACTCAAATACCACTGCAATGAGTATGGTATAAAGGTTTAGATAGTGAGGGGTCTCTCCTGAGCAGAAACTGCCTGTGCTGTTAGTTCTGTGAAGTGGACACAAAAAGGGACTAGGATAAAGCCACCCACATAGTTTTCCCTTGTAACCTAAATGGACATCTGACCCCAAGCTTCCAAAGACCTTTAGTTTACTGCATAAGTTTAGCGCCAAGATTTAAAATTACTGACTGTCAAGGGCCTTCCTCACAACGGTGACAAAATAATGAGAAAGGGATTCAAACCCTGTTCACCTGGCACGCTGCGGTTTGGAGCAGTCCCCGGGGGAAGGAGGCGGGGTAATGTCATCCTGGGGGAAATCAGGAGAGGCCAGTTTGTCCTCCACACCAAAATTCAGCTTCTTAACGGCTTCAAGTCTTCGTCGCTTTGGCTTAGGAGCTGTTCGACACAAATGGAAGTGGGGGAGGGAATGTCAATCAAAGCAGGGTATTTACAGAGAGCTAATACAACTCCTTTCATTCAAGGATCTCAGGGCACTTTATATGCATTAGTGAACAGAGCTTTATATCCCCTTGTATCCCCTTTTAACAGACAGGCAACGGAGGCACAGTAAGGCAAACTGACTTGTCCAAAGGATCAACAAGATTGACAGGAACGGAAGCCGGAAGCCCGAGTTTCCAAGATCGTCCTGCTAGGACACACACTAATGTTTCCTGAATTAGAGAGATTCCATACAGTAAACTTTTCAGTGAAATGGCCTGCTCAGTGCCCACCTTTGGGACACCCTGAGAAATGAACATCAGTTGGTTCAAAGAGGAACATTGGCTTGGGAGGCGGGTGGCAGGCATCCGCTTTACCCTCTAGGTTAGAGCAAACATGACAAACTGGCCAATCCAGCGTCATGCCAATAGCCTGAGCTGCAAAGGGGATCAGCACCTAAGAAGAGCATTTAAGGTACAGCACCAAGTGGAGGCAAAGGGAGGCACAAAGGGGCCTTGGCCTACATGTAACCAAAGAGCATTTCCAAAACATACTGAGCACAGCAGGAGACTGGTGAGGGGGCAAGCTCTCCGAACACTCCTCCTCCTCGGATTCATGCAGAATACACTCTAGATGCCGCTTCTTAGGGTTAGCCTCCCCAGTGCTCTCCACGGCATTTGTCTGGTGTTGAGAGTCCTTTTCCTTTAGAGCGGCAGAGTCCTTAACCACATCCCCGGCTGTTATAGCTTCTTCAAACGTCTGCTTTCTGCTTCGGAGCTGGGACACTTTGGGGGCCGATGGCTGAGATGGGACATCTGAAAAAGATATATTTTTTTAAATGACAGCGATATGATGTGACCCCATCTGCATGGCGGGAGCGGCCATGAATAAGCCTGATTTTCGCAGAGGAGATGCCAAACCAGACGGCAACACCAGCCAGCCAGCAGGCATAAACCAGCCCTTTAGCCAGCTAAGCTTGAACAGGTTTCTTTTAAAATCCAGCTGGGTTCCATCTACATTTGCTGGTCAAGCCACGTTCCAGGTCAGTCCAGCTACAAGCAACTTTAAACATGGTTGCCTGCCCCAGGGAGATGGAACCTCAGTATTGGCGACTGTATGAAGAAATGTACCACGCACGCACATTATTAGCATGTAAAACCCGCAGATAAGATTCATTGTTCCTCGAGTTTAAAGCCTGCAGGGAGCACAGTCAACACCCAAGACCAACACTATGTACAAGGACATTAGGTAACCGCCACAACGTGAGAAACCCCTTCCTGGGGCAAGGGGTTGATGGATCAAGGCTGGAGTTCCTGATACACTGGGCAACCCCGGCTCTGCCAGAGACCGGGGTGTGTGTGTGTGTAGATCTCTCTCTCTCTCCCCCCCCCGTGCAAGCATGACTGCAACACACTACAAACAAACCAGCTTTTGGACACACACAGCGCCACCCACCTTCCATCTCTGCCAGCACCTCCAGCTCGTCTGCAAACTGCTGATCGAACTCATCTTCAATGCCATACAGCTCCGGCTCCTCCATGAGCCCGGCCCCGAGCTCCGCTCCGCTCCCGGGGCCCTGCACCCCACGCACCAGCCTTGCACCGCCGCCAGCCCGGGCTTCCCCTGCAACTGGAAGCCGGGCGCGCGCCGCGCATGCCCTTCCGGGTAACGTTCCATCCCGCCGCCTCGCCAGCCGCTGATTGGCTGCCTCGCCCTTCACGCGCCGCGGCCCTGTCTCGTGTCGCACCCGGCTGGAAACAATGTAGCCGCGGCGCCTTTCCGCCAGCCCCGGGCGCAGGGCAGCAGCTGCAGGTCGGTGGCGCTCGGTGCATTTCGGGGGTGGGTGCTGGAAGCAGGTTTTCGCTGCTGGGGAACCCCCCGGGCCAGCGCGAGAAGGGGGAGAGGGGGTTGCACGAATTCCCTCCCTTCTGTCCCGTGCAGGGACCGTCACCCCTTTGCTTGTGCTGTTTTTGCAGCTGGCTCCAGAAGAAGTTGCTCCGAAGTCCTGCTGAGCTCCGGCTCCGGGCGGCAGGAGGACGCGCTGACTAGGCTAAGGGCTGCCGCTGGCACGTTATCCTGAAATCGGCCTCGTCAATCATCAATTAATAACCACCCCTCGCTGGCGCTTCGTTCTGCCGTTGCGAGGGGTCAGTGACAAGAAGCGGTGGATGAAGGGGGTTGTTACCCGTGGGCCACAACGGGATGTGGGTCCCAACAACAGCTGGGGCCTGCAGCCTTCTTTTCTCCTGCTGTACATCACTGGATGCTGACTGCTATCAAAGCAAGCCTGGTTTTTGACAGGCGCTCAGACTATCCAGGAGAAGATCCTGTCTAGGGGACAGTCTTGTATTGTGCCCTGGAGGTGATTTAATTTTTTATCTAAAAGTCAATATGTGATGCACAGCGTGTGTGGTGTTCCCATTGCACGGGTGTCTGGCGTTAAATGCACGCCGTCCAATTTAAAAATCATCGATTATAAATAAACCATTCCTTGCCTATATTACTGACAACTCTGATTCCGGTGCCAGCAATTCCTTTCTGTAGTGCAAAGACATAGCCGTAGGTTATAATTGAATGGATTTTAAAACCTTTCACTCTGGATGGGTTTTGTTTACATTTTGCATTGCTCACAACTTAATCAACGAAGTGACTTTCACTTTTGTTTTAGGGCTGCGGTTTTTCAGTTTCAGCCAATACAGGGGTATAAATAGATCGGCACATATCTATTTCCGAATGACTTTTTCCCATGGATTATACATTTTTTAATGGCACAGTAAAATTTCTGTTGGGTTGTGTAGACGCTTTGCCTTACACCATCTAAATTTTGGGCCTGGTCTGAGTTGGCAGCATCCTTTCAATCGTGGCCAGTGGAAAAGCCTGTCTGAAGTTCATCTGCCCCTCAGAGTGTGTTCGTTGTCAATCCCACGTCAGATGGGTGCACTCATTATTACAAATTATTTGTATTGTGGTAGCACCTAGGAGCCCCAGCCAAGGACGAGGACCCCATTGTGCTAGGCGCTGTACAACCGCATTGTGACTCCCAAATGTTGCATAGAGAGTAGAAGTGAGAGGGTTCACTGCCCTTTGTACACAGCAGGAAGTGGGGAATCTATTAATATCACCACATCGCTGTACATCCCACAACAGGCAGGTGCACTCACTATTATTAATTACCCGTGTTGCGATAGTGCCCCACTCAGGGTCCCATTGTGATTGTTGCTGTATTAACACAATAAAAGACAGTCCCTGCCCCAAGGAGCTTGCTGTCTTTCTATGAGAAGACACATCAGGTGGGTGTAACAAACAATCGAAGAGGGTGGATGAAGGGAGGTGTGGAGCTTCTGCACCGCATCCCAGCAGTCCAGTGTATGTTTGATCAATTCTGATGCTTTGTTTTGTTTTGTTTTGAAGGATTTTATAACCGAAAGAGCACACTCCCGAGGTGGAACGCTTACTTCCCTTCAAAGGGCCATGGAGCCGGGCAGCATTGATAACTTGTCCATCCTGTACCAGAGCTCTGACTTCATTGTGGTCAACAAGCACTGGGATGTTCGCATCGACAGCAAGATGTGGTATGAGAAGCTGACCCTGCAGAGCCAGCTGAAGTACCGTTTCCCAGAGCTGGCTGACCCAGACACGTATTATGGCTTCAGGTAAGTGTGCACGGAAGGGCAACGTTCATCTCAGCCCGACAGAGATGTTATCCCAGTGCACGTCCCCTCCGAGACAGCTGTGATATTCCAGGAACATGCAGCTTGCAAGACTAGGACCTAGAGAGCCAGTTCACAGGCCAGGGCAGTTGACTTTGAAATGAGCTACCAGAGCAGATTCGTCTGAACCAAAACCTGGCCAACTTCAGGACACGCTCCAAGCTGCGACCATGTCCCACTGTAACGGGAGCCAAGAAAGCAAGGAGCGTGGGGAAGAGGGAGAAGGTAACACTAAAATCGCTCCTGAAACCTGGGACCGGCAAAGAGCAGAATCCATCGCACACAGACAGTGCTTGGAGGATCTAAATTATCCACTGGAGCCCAGATCCTCAATGGTATTTAGGCACCTAACTCCCACTGAAATCATTAGAAGTTACGCGCCTTTGAGGATAAAGGCCTAAGTACTGAGATCCTGACTGCAAACTGCTCCAGGTTGGCTGACTGCTGGGCCATTCGGAATCCCCTTGACTTTAGCGGGGCTCCGTCTCAGTGGAAAGCCTCCATTCTCTGAGCAGTTTGCCCTAGGTACACCTCTACCTCGATATAACGCTGTCCTCGTGAGCCAAAAAAATCTTACCGCGTTATAGGTGAAACCACGTTATATTGAACTTGCTTTGATCCGCTGGAGTGCGCAGCCTCTCCCCTCGCCCCCGGAGCCCTGCTTTATCGCGTTATATCCGAATTCGTGTTCTATCGGGTCGCGGTATATCGGGGTAGAGGTGTACTGCGATAATGGGCACTACAGAAAAACCGAACCGAGAATGAAAAGCACTTACAATTAATTTAGATAAATAAACTACAAGACGTCCCATTGAAATGATGCTCTACCAGCAATGGGGATTAACTGTAACTATTTCGGTAAAAGCAAATTCAAGTTGCCAGTGTCCCTTTAAGAATGGGTTTGTCTTGAGGGGATGCTGAGCACTTACATAAGGCTTTGCATCTTCAGAGCTGGGCAGATCTGGACTACAAGCTCTTGGTGTGGGCCTGGGCTTGGGCCAAGATCCAGCATGTACTTAGATGTACCCGAGCACCATCGGTTGGCCTTTTAGGGTGGGATTTTCAAAGTAGCCTATGGGAGTTAGGCACCCAAACTCAATGCCCCGCATTTAAACCATTACGCCAGTGGGTGAAAGAGCCAGCTGTGGCTTTTCAGAATCCTATGGAGGGTGTTTCTGACCCTCCCTTGCACTATCTATCTCTCCTAGGTTTTGCCATCAGCTAGACTTTTCCACCAGTGGGGCCCTCTGCGTTGCTCTCAATAAAGCGGCTGCCGGTAGCGCGTACAAGTGTTTTAAGGAACGGATGGTGACCAAGGCCTACCTCGCTCTGGTAAGCGTAGCCCCCTCTGCATGGGCTCTGTCATGGGCCATGTCCTCTCGGCCACCATTCATAGCATCCTGCCCTTTTAATGGCAGCGTTACTCTCCGAGGCGTATAAACCGGTGGTGTGTCCTCAGCCATTTTTGGTGAAGGTTGGGATTCTGAAGGCACATCTGGCTCACAGCTGTTCGGCAGCAGCACCGGTGATGAGGCGCTAGAACTAAACCATAAGGCTCGGCTAACACCTGAGAGTAAGATCGGGGACTGACTTAATTTTTAAACATTCTAATCCCCCCCTTCCTATTGGCTCCAGGTTTCAGGGCCCACACTGCTGTCTCTGACCCTTCCTTCTAGGGGCTGTGGAATCTCCCCAGCAAGAGCAGCATTTCCGGACGAAGGGTCTCAGAAAGGAAAAACCGATGCAGAGGTTGAGCCTAGCTCCGTACTTGCCAATCAGAGTCTGACCAGGCTACGTGTTTCATGTCTTGAGTTAATGGAACTTTTTGTCTCTGCAGCTGTTTGCGCTGTACAGGTCAGCGCGTGTTTATTGGAGAACGGGGGTAGGTGTTACAATGGGGCTGTCCTTTCCTTCGATTTTGGCCCTGGATCCTCGGCCCACGGACTGTCCTCGCCCCTCTGTCTCTCTTAACATGATGATTACTGCTGCCGCCATGACGAGAACAGAGGAAAACCTCTCCCCGCCTTCACCCCTGCTATCTAGCTATGCATCTAACAACATCAGGTTTACATCCCTGAGCATGCTCGGAGCAATGCCTGTCGCACACAACGGGGGAGTGTTCTCAGAAGCTGACCAGCATCAGCCCAAAAAGACAGGCACACAGTGCTGCTCGGGGCTGCCCACGCTCAACTTTTTTCTAGACTGTGGGTCATGATGGTTTCCCTGTGACCTGTCTGCATTAATCTCCTGACCCCAGGGCCAATTGTGCCCAGGAGAGATATAATTAGCTTTAGTTTTGGGAGAGTTTTTTTTAATCTGTCACTGATCATGTCACTAGGGCTCTTTCTTGGGTGTGCCAAGTCTCTACACCTGGAGGATCCCAGACCTTGCTGTTGAATGCCTAGTATTCTGCCCTTTGCAGAGCTATTTGTGTAGCTTGGTCAGATAAAATCCCTGCTGGCTTTTGGGTGAAGTGCAATTTCCAGCAGGCAGGCCATTATTTCTTGTTGTACAAAGTTCACGTTGACCCTCCCAGTGTGAATTTTCCCAGCATGCACTGTGGCACCAGCTCTCTAGGCGGCAATGGACCGTGAGCTGTGCCCTTTTTCTGTATTGTGTGTTTCTACCTAAGTGGAGGCACATGCTGCTGGTCCTGAAGAGGGCTTTCCATGAGGAGATGTGGCGCTGGCAGGGTTGTGACGGTTTCCTGTTGAAACCAACCAATTCTTGATACTTGGGGCCAATGGCAGACAGTACGATCTGAGAGCAGGTGTTGTGCCAGCCAAACAGATGGGCAGGAGACTAGCCAGAGTTTGTGCATATGTGAAGTGCGTGTTTGTTGCAGCAGTGCCCGGGGCTTGTATTGGGAAGTGCCAGGTTATAAAGCTGCAGGTGGTTGTTCACTCCATACCCTTCTTCTGGGGATGAAATGGATCTACAGGGGTTGATGGTCAGTCTAATATAACTTCCATGCCCCTTGGACATCCTCTCTGGAAGGCACAGACATCTATTCCACAGCTTCCCATGGGCTTCTGCCACCAACAAGCTGAAGAAGATTAATAGACTCATAGGTTTGCAGGGTTTTTAAAGGCCAGAATGGCCATGTACAATCACCTTGTCTGACCTCCTGCACAACTGCTGGCCAGAGAACCTCACCCAGTAATTTTTTTTATTTTATAATAATTTATTATTATTAAGGGGGAGGGATAGCTCAGTGGTTTGAGCATTGGCCTGCTAAACCCAGGGTTGTTCAATCCTTGTGGGGGCCACTTAGGGATCTGGGGCAAAATCAGTACTTGGTCCTGCTAGTGAAGGCAGGGGGCTGGACTTGATGACCTTTCAAGGTCCCTTCCAGTTCTAGGAGATGGGATATCTCCATTAATAATTAATAATAATAATCCTTTCCTCCCTAGTCCAACCATTTCAGTCCAGCCCATCTTGGTAGTAACTGCCAAGTGATTACTGTCTGACAACTGTGGTCTCACCAGTGGGTCTCAATAGAGTAAACCACTCCGTCAGCAGTCCCCGTGGTAGTACTCTGACCAGGCAAGCAAAGGATCAAATGGACTGGAGTCTGATCACCAATAGAAGTGATCTGTGCCAGCCATTGGTGAGACGATGTTATCTGCACTGGCAATGTGCATGCTGTACCGTTCCTGCATATGGAGAAGAGTGCCTTCCAGGTCTGTCAATCCGGTACCTTTCACCGGCCCCAAATAAGGAAAATCCCTGTAGTATTGTGAGAGTCTGGACTTGCAGGTAATTGGCTGAATACTGGGCGTGCCAAAAGAAAACAGATCCACAAAGCTTTAAAGGTAACCCGGGGTGAAGGTTTCATGCATTAGTCAAGGAGTTTGGTAGTTCCATTGTTCCTACCTAGCTTAATTCACCGAACAATAGGTAAAGCCCGATTGTACTGTTTGCTTCATATCTGAGGAGATTTAAGTACTTCCCTTCATATGCAGCTCTACAGTAAAACCTTTGGCATGATTAAATCAGCATTGAAAATCTGTTGGTATAAATATGCCAGTAATCTTTTGATGTTCGAGCTGACATAATTCTGCAGAGATCAGAACAATTTGGTTCTGAAGCAATCTTGAGTGAAGGCAGCCGGGTTGGGGTGGGGGGAATACGCCAAGATTATTGAATTCCTTAAATACAAGGATTCCTTCGTCTTAGTAGCTGAGGATAACCGTGTGTGATTTCCTGTGCTCTTGTGTGTTATTCTCTTTTGAACTTCGATATTCATGAAATGTTTCTAATCTCTGCTTTTTAATAACAATGGCGAGCACAGTTGAAAAAAGATGGTAATTAGTGCTTACATCCTGACTCACCAAAGCATTTAAGCACGTGTCTAACTTTGAAGTCGATGTGATTTAACCATATGCTTAAAATATGAACAGAGACTAGGGAGACCGGAGTGAAAGCAATGCCATAGAGAGATCAGCTCCAGTGCTCCTGTGTAATGATAGTGTATGCAATGTCCCTTTTTCATAGCTGAGCAAGAAAATCCTTTCCTTCTATTGGCTGTTGTTAGCCCCAGATGTTTCAGAGACAACCGTTGTGTGAATATGGTTTTGTGTTTATAGATCTGAGCTGAGGGGAATCATCTGCCTAGCAATCTGGCCGAGTTATTAATTCAGAGCCAATTGCAGACAAACGGCTTATTATCAGTGACATTTGGATGGTGTCGCAGGAGAAAACGAACATGCGTTGAGTAAATGTCACTTGGCGTCGCTTCTGAGGGTACGTCTTCACTACCCGCCGTATCGGCAGGTAGCAATTGATTTATCCGGGATCGACATATTGTGATAAGACGCGATATATCGATCCCCGAACACGCTCACCATCGACTCCAGAACTCCACCAGAGCGAGCGGCGGTAGCGCAGTCGACGGGGGAGCTGCGGCCGTCGATCCCGTGCCATGTGGACCCCAGGTAATTCGATCCAAAATACTTGGACTTCAGCTACGCTATTCGCGTAGCTGAAGTTGCGTATCTTGGATCGATCCCCCCCCCAGTGTAGACCAGCCCTGAAACCGAATCAATTTGTCCAGCAGAACTGAGGGATGTCAAACATTTCCTCACAGAGGCATCTTAGGAAGTGCTATTGGTGTTTCTGGAGATAATTATTGATACCCACTGTTAATGTTGCAGGTGTTAAAAGTCTCAATGATAACCCACCCAAGATTTTATATATTTATATATGTGAGGGCTGGTCTACACTAGGGGGGCGGATCGATCCAAGATACGCAACTTCAGCTACGTGAATAGCATAGCTGAAGTCGAAGTATCTTGGATCGAATTACCTGGCATCCACACGGCGCGGGATCGACGGCCGTGGCTCCCCGTCGACTCCGCTACCACCGCTCGCTCTGGTGGAGTTCCGGAGTCGACGGTGAGCACGTTCGGGGATCGATATATCGCGTCTTAACGAGACGCGATATATCGATCCCGGATAAATCGATTGCTACCCGCCAATACGGCGGGTAGTGAAGACGTACCCTGAGTGTGTCTATACGTGGCTATATTAGTACTGCTTTCAGAGTGGGTATTCTTTGTGCGAATCATGTGTCTGAACTGTATTTTCTGTGTCGTATTAACAGACGGAGGCTGCAGCCACTGACATTTAGAATCGGGTACTCAGGTTCTGATTCTGAAAGTGCCAGCACACGATAGATTCATTGGAGACCAATGGGCTCTACAGAGATGCAGTGATCTGCGTGCACACTGTCAGTTCCAGGATCGAAACCTTAGATCAGAAGCTCTTTGGGGCTGGGACTTTGCCTTCTTCTGTTTGAGCATGATTTTTGTGTCGAGTTTCCGTTTTCTTGGGGGAACAGTTGTGCCCAGAGTTGATGGCCCAGAAGAGGGTCCAAGTTTGTTAAATTGCAATTTATTACTGGGTTTTGTTTTTTTCAGTGACCTGGAATTGTTCTGATCTGAGTTTCAGGGGTTGGTTTGTCCCGTTAACTAACTAACTAACTAACTTCTGTGCTGCAGGTCAGGGGCCACGTGAGTGAAAGCAGAATGACGATCCGTTATGCCATAGGGAAGAACACAACAGAAGGCATGACCCACATGATGTGTACTGAAGGGACAGAAGGTAAGCCTGCTCATAGATCAGACCTTTCCTTGCACCGTTATCATGATTGTTTGTCTCACGAGACTGGCAGCTATAATGGATATGGCTGAAATCCTATTTCCCATCTTGTTTTAGGCTGTGAAAATCCAAAGCCTTGCCAGTCAGAGCTAAGCGTCCTTGAGCATGGTTCATACAGTGGTGACCCAGTAACTAAAGTGCTTCTACAGCCACTGACGGGTAAGTGCTGGAGGGCTGAGGCAACCCCAGCATGGCACTGTTTCTTATGTTAGGGGGAGCCAGGCTGTAGGGCCTTGAGTAGGGTGCAGAGCTTTTCTGCTGACTCACCCTGACAGTGGTGCTGGGTGGGTCTCATCAGCTAAAATATTGAGAGTCTCTCTGAGGCAAGAGATTTAGAGGGAAGGAGCAGGATGTCCTGCAGGGAGAAACCCCAGTCATCTGGCATTTGCAGTCCTGGGCCTTTTCTCCACTGTTGTGATTTGGTTGTGCACTGTGGACCAGAAGCATTTAGGGGCTAGGATGAAATGAAAGTCAAACTCATTGTCAGTCATGACCTAAATTGGGTCTTGAGCCCGGGTCTCCAAAAGTCAAAAAGTATGATGCATTCTCTCCCGACAGCATGGGCGTCAAGAGCCAGGGATTGAGTGTCAGTGTTTGAACTCTGTGCCCTTTACGTTTTTATTCCCATGTTCCATTTAGGCCGGACGCACCAGCTCCGGGTTCACTGCAGTGCTGCTGGACACCCCATAGTGGGAGACTTCACGTACAGCTTTAAGAAGGACAGTAACCCATACAGAATGATGCTCCATGCTTACTACCTGCGGATCCCTACCAGGAAAGAACTGATTGAGGTGAGTGCTCCTGACCCCTTTCTGACCTCTCTGGATAGCAACTGGGTCCCTCACCATGTTGTGCACCGACTGGATGAGATGATCCAGGAACTGAAGGACAAGACTATCCGGGCAGAGGAAGAGGAGAGGAACCAGGAAGCACTGCTTAGTAGTGGAGGAGAGGAGATGCCGAGCAAAACCAAGACCCTGGAGAGAGAGGAAGAACGAACCAAGTGTGAGCAGTGGTTGGCGGAGTGGGCCTTGGCATGAGATGCTGCTGTTGCTGTTTCAAACCCAATATTCCATTTGCTCACTGTGGGACATGACAGACAACCCTCCCCTCCGCCCCTTCTCCGCCCAGGACCCAACGCCGCCTCCGCGTCAGCACTTTTTTATGCCGAGCTATCTTAGAATGAATCCTCCAAGGGTTCATTTCCGGGTCTGAAATTTGACTTATTTTAGCATCAAGTAGGATTTTGTTTTTCATGAGTTAAGCTCCACCCCACCACTGGATGCACTTTTCCTTGTTCTGCAACTCTGCTATGGGATTTGAATGTCATGCACCACATCAGAAATGAGGCAGAAGCCCCAGTGGACTGCACGTTTGTATTAGCGCTAAACTGCTGGGTGGGCATCAGCAGAGCTGATCCATTTATGATGCTCCTGCAGAGAATGGTGGAGCTCCTTTCAAACCTGTAGTACTAACACATTGCCAAGATATAATCAAGTTAAAGGGAATCAATAATGGAGGAGAGAAGGTGGGGCCCTTAAGCCTTTCTGGGTGGAATCTTTGGGTCTGCTGTCACTTCCCCATTCCCGCCTACTGAGTGGTCATGTCCACTCTCTGAGTCCTATTAGCTATTGCTGTCTTCCAGTGCAGGGCATGAAGAAATATCATGCAGCATTTTGCATTGCTCCGACTGAAAGGATGAGAGTCATGCCAACCAGCCATGTGCTTTGCCAATAAATCCCAATGTGGGTAATCCCCAGTTAAACAGAGCTGCTGGGAGGGTCCTTTAATTGGAGTGCAGGACTCACTACCTTTCCCAAGTCTGCATTTAGACCATTTATATTTTTAAAAGGTTTTAAATTGATGACTACTAATGAATTTTAAACTTTCTAAGGAAATTTGACACGGGATACAGTCCTTTAGCAGTTCTGCAGTGCTGTCGGTCTCAGATGTAAAAAGAACAGGAGTACTTGTGGCACCTTAGAGACTAACAAATTTATTAGAGCATAAGCTTTCGTGGACTACAGCCCACTTCTTCGGATGCATATATTTGTAACATCACACTTCTAGTACATTGGCACCAGTAGCAGATTAAAAATATCCAACACCCCAAAACTTTTTCCTACAGGTGGTGAGATTTTATTACACCCTTTACTTATATGCTCCATTTCTAAGAGCCTGCTCTTGCCTGGAGATGCACATGGCACTCCTGCTATGACTAAAAATGGGCATTCCAGGCAATTCTCAGCAGGAGAACACAACTCTAAATAAATTCATGAGAATCACCTTGTTCTCCTAATGCCTGTGACAGGGCACTGCCTGGCTTTCACCAGTAGGTGGTGCCATAGGCAGTCTCAGGCATCACAGACCATTTGTTTAAATTGTCTTAGGACTTCAGCAGTGAGACTAGAGGAAAAACACACACAACTAAAGGAATGTTAAAGGGCTGGTGCACACAAACCATCGCAAGGAAGGCTGGGACTCAGTGTCCCTGTTTTAGGAGAGTCAGGAGTTGAAGGGAAGCCTTAAACGAGAATTTCCTTGCTTTGCAAATCTCATTCAAACCTTCATTGTTGCTGTACTTGCCAATTTTGTGTTTTAATTTTCTCCTTCGGCTTTTAACGGTAGTTTTAAAATAATGGAATAAAACTGTAATGGAATTCTGTGAGACAGTCATAGATTATTGGGACAATAAACCATGATAGCCCATTCAGATCTATTGTGACCTGTGTATCTTAGCTATTTATATCACACCAGTCACCTTAGTATCTAAGCACTGAGCTGTCATATCAGTGCATGCCTTTAGGGTCCCTTAATCCCCAGCCTATTGTGCATCTGACAGTGCACACTGTTTCAGTGTTGTTATAGCCATGCCAATCCTAGGATATTAGAGAGGCAAAGGGGGTGAGGGAATATCTTTTATTGGACCAACTTCCAAAAGAGACAAGCTTTTGAGCTTCTACAGAGCTTTTCTCAAGGTCAGAGTAAAAGATATTACCTCAGCCACCTTGACTGTTCCACCAGATGACAAATATATGTACTGGGAGATGAAAAGAACTTCGCCGCTTTCCCCGAGATATGGAAACATAAACATTCTGCAGGGTCACTTAAATCATGCTTGGGGTTTTGCCCCTCAGAATGGGTCTCGTCACCTATTTCCATGGACGCCATTTGCTACGTCCTCAGTATAGTCTCAGCTGCCAATGTAATGCATGGAGGCTCGCTTGTTTCTGGCACTGTAGCTGGTATGTTCTCCTTCTGGAGCATGTGTGACTCACCCATCGGGAGGAGGGTTTGTGTCTTATAGAATTACCTCTTGTTGCACCAGTGGATGCATGTATGTGTCTGCAGCTTCCAGAAACTATGGAATTGCCATGAAATGGGTCTTTGAGATAACAGTTCATCATCAGAGCTTTTGATGCATGATTAGGAGAATCTTCCTGTTTGGCACTTTATTGCTTGATGTTTTGTGCGTGTGTCGCAGGCAGTTAGGGCCAGATAATACCTGGTGGGTCATTATTTTTCATGGTTCTTCCCAACACTATTCCCACTCATATCCAAAGCAGTGATCAGCTGGTCGATGAATGTGAATTGACCCTGAGGGACATTCATTAGGAGCAAAGCGTTCAGCAAATTTTAGTAGCTACAGGAAGCAGAGACTCTAGCTTGGTTTGCTTTAGTATCTGAACCTCCCCATTGAGTATCCTAGTTCAGCTGCTGGTATTTTGCCAGGCAGACAGAGCCTCATCCAGTAGAGAACATATCTCTTGCTCCAGAGACTGCTGGAGATTGTGTTAGTCAAAAGACGTGACATGCATCAGTTGGCTGAAGCATGATCGTAGGAGTCATGGTCTTGAGAAGCAATTCATGGACTAGCATTAGCATTGGCTAAGGGCAGTCCTGCTTATCAGTATTACTGGCTGGAGGTTACATACTGCTGCTATGCAGGCTAATGTTAGCTGCCCGTTTGGAGGTGGACAGAATATTTGTGGAAGTAGAGGATCAGGGATGAGAAGTTCTGTGAACAAAACCTCTAAGACTCTTATCAGTAATGTCTGCACCAAAGGTCCCAGTCTCACCTACCTTTGGTCACACATATGCACAGTGGTGTGGGGAGTGGAGCTTGTTGCAAAGTAGCCTGATGAGATTCCTTCAGCTCTAAGCCAATGATGAGCACCAGTATACTGAGTAAATGACTTCCCTGATCAGTGTGGGAAGGTGAAATTCACTGTGGTGGAAAGATCACACCCAAAGTCCTGGGCAACACTTTATGCTCTTAACACATGGCCTGGTGCAGGGCACGTACGCTGGGGTGAATTTTTTTATTATTATTATTATTATTACTACCCTGTAAGAGATTTAGAAAGTGTCTTCCAGCTGAGATATGCTCAGCATAGATCCTACCAGCTCAGCATCGGCGGGTGTGGCATGAGCCATTTGGCTCACGTTGGAGCGTGGCTGCCTGTTGGCCATGAAGATCTCAATTTGTCTTCGCTGTGATGACCCAGAACTCACGCTCTCCCACACACATACACGCAAAGAGGAAATTAAGCCATTGTACAGGCAACCTCACTGGTTAGGTGAGCGCACCCTAGTGTTTGTTCACTGGTTGACGGACGAAACTTGTCCCAAATGTTTAAAGTCTTGAAAACATTCCATCCAGGACCTTGTGGACCAAATGTTGGTGCAAAGACCACAGCATCCCCTGTCTGCTCTGCATGCCCGAGAGGGTTTAGACTTTATGTATTGCACTTTTATCCAATGTTGCAGGAATCAGAGATGAATATTTTTTTCCTGAAATTTTATGAATTGTTGATGGAGAAATATATTTTGCAGTAATGCTTTCACACTGCTTCCACCCTGGAACCCTGTTGTACAGTGTTTGCTGTTCGTGTTTATCATGTGGTAGAGATTTGACGGTTACTTCCCTTGGGTAATTTGCTAGGAGCCTTAAGTTGATCTATTTATATATTTATAATGTGGTGTGGGTAGTTTTTGTGGGAGTATTTTGTGACATTTTGTAAACCTCAGGCGAATCCTTGTTTATTGTTAATGCATTTGTGGACATTCCTGTAATAAACCACTAAGTGTGCACCGTGTTTGTACCAATGGCCTGTTTAATTCACACAAAGAGGGTGTTGCATGAAAAGGATGCTGCCATATAAAAAAAAATAAATAGCCAGTGTCCTTAGCCCTTAAATTAAGGCAAAGCTTTCTGCACTGCTCCTCCCGGTATCCTGATGAGGAATTATCTCCATTCTACAAATGCTACTAGACAAGTTTCCTTTTCTTTGCTAAAGGAACGGACTCTATGGAACACCAAGAAGGTCCCGTGGGTAGGTTCAATTCCATGCTCCCCCACTGGTTGCCTGTGTGAACTTGGGACAAGTCATGTTGTCGCTCTGTGACTCAGTTCCCCACCTGAGTAATAGTAGCAGTACTACCCTTCCTTACAGGGGAGTTGTGAGGATGCATTCATTAAAATTGGGAGGCCTCCAGTGATGAAGGTCAGATAAGGACCTTAGGGAGATAAACCATTCCCTCCATGGTGATCTTGGAGGGAAAAGTAAGAATGAAGCATAGTTTAAAGGGGTGCTTTGTTCATTGCAGCCCAGTTACTGTCTCCATAATCTTCCCTAAAAAAACAACAAGGAGTCCGGTGGCACCTTAAAGACTAACAGATTTATTTGGGCATAAGCTTTCGTGGGTTAAAAACGAAAGCTTATGCTCAAATAAATCTGTTAGTCTTTAAGGTGCCACCGGACTCC
>NC_048307.1:4589513-4631583 GCF_013100865.1 Trachemys scripta elegans | reverse complement strand
ATTTATTAGAGCATAAGCTTTCGTGGACTACAGCCCACTTCTTCGGATGCATAAATAGAAGAAGAAGTGGGCTGTAGTCCACGAAAGCTTATGCTCTAATAAATCTGTTAGTCTCTAAGGTGCCACGAGTACTCCTGTTCTTATTTTTAACAGTGAGAATAATTAATCACAGGAACAATTTACCAAGGGGCATGGTGGATTCTCCATCACTGACAATTTTTAAATCCAGATTGGATGTGTTTCTAAAAGATCTGCTCTAGGAATTATTTTGGGGAAGTTTTATGGCTTGTGTCATACAGCAAATTAGATTAGTAGATGATCCCAGTGGTACCTCCTGGCCTTGGAATCTATGAATCTATGACTCCTCTGGGTCTGGCTCATTATTGTAATTATCATTGTTCTATTTTATTAATAGGTAGTTTTACTGAGACATAGTCTCCATCAGGCTGCAGTCCAGAATTAATTTTCCTCTTTCACAGGATGAATTTGCAGCTGGACCTGCCAGGAACACAGACTCCCAAGGGACTCTGATCCAAACAAACCCCTGGGGGCATGGGATGAGTGAAGGATTGGCATTCTTCCCTTCCACACCTCTGCCCCAGCTTCTGTATTTCAGCTGTAAGCCCCCTTTTTTCTGTATCCGGTGGAGGATGGGCCTGTTCATTCCAATAGTCTGGCCATGCGAGAGGCTCACCTCTCCCCCACCCTCCCCCAGCGCAACCATTTTCTACTTATAATCATTTGTTGTCTGTAACACCTCCTGAAAAGGAGACCCCACAGGGACTCACTGGTAACAAAGGGCGATGGCTCCGGATGCCTTAGCAAGGGGTAGGGATTCTGTATTTGTCCTGTCCCAACACTTTGCTTCCAGCCAGTTTTTAGCTTTACAAGCCATCACATTTTTATGGGCCTTTTAAATTGCTCCCACACTTTCACCTTGACATGCAAATCAGGTAATTGTATGTCTAACGAGCAGATCTTTGTAAGCAGAGGCAGGTTTTGAGCATGCGGACGGAGCGTGCACAGACTGAGAGGCCCAGCTGAAAATGTGTCCCTTTTTCTTTAACACAGTGACTCCAGTCTAGGGTGACCAGATGTCCTGATTTTATAGGGACAGTCCCAATATTTGGGGCTTTTTTTTATATGGGCTGCTATTACCCCCCACCCCCGTCCCGATTTTTCACACTTGCTGTCTGGTCACCCTACTCCAGTCTAAGTGAGCTAATAATCCAAATCAGAGATTGTGGGACACTGGTGGAGTAACTGTGTATGCACACCAGTGTAAATGACCTCGGAATCCAGCCTGGGATGCCAGGCCAGGGAACAATATCCAATATGTAGTCTACTCCAGAATTGGGGTAGGAACTCTCTGTGAACAGACTATGAGAATGGAGAGTATATGCTGCCTGCAATCTGGAAAGCAGGTAGAAAGAAAGAAAAACTCACTTTGAGCTCTTTAGGTCTCTTAAGCAGTGCACTACAATGCAATGCTATCCAATCCAATCCAATGCAGTACCACACCACAGCTCTGTCTGCAATATATAAACTGTATCGCTAACACAGTTTAAAGAGTTTCCACTGATTTCAAGGAAAGTTTTGACTTAGTAGGAAAAGCAGGACTGGGCCCTTTATCACCTGTTGAAATGTTTCATGAAGGAACTAGTTCACTCTCAAGGAAGTTCAAACTAACAGTTTTTTTTAAAGTATCTTTTTCAAAGCACCATTTGAGAAACTGACTTGTCACACCCCCTGCTTGAGAGCAACATCCCCCACCCTGGAGTGATAAGACCGGGACAGACCTGTTCCTTAACATTACTCATCCCAGGGACACCAGATCCTAGCAGAAGCCGGGTTTTCAGCTCTCCTGGTAACAGGTGGGTGAACATCTTTATTTGGGTTAAAGAAATTTCACTCTAATAAAAGCAGGAGAAAACAAATTGCCCAGAGTGGAGCAATGATGAAAATGAAACAATATTAACTTTCTAGCCAATAGTACCATGGAGTAGTTAGACTGTAATGAGATTTAGCTGAAAGTTTACTAACATGGCTTGTTTCAGAGGGGTAGCAATGAAATAATTATGCTGTGGAAAATGTGAACAACCGATTGATCTGATCTCTAGCTTTTTATTTTCTACTCGCTATTTCTAGCTGATCTAATTGCTCTCTGTCTCTAGCCGGGGTAAGGAGGAGATGTGACACCTAAGTGGTCTCACACTGGTTTTATACAGATATAATTGTATGGAATATAATGGCGTTACTCTTGATCTGTCATTTAGATTCAGAGCCAGTGGTACCTAAGAATATGTGGTACCCTTATAAATATCCAAATCAGAGTACCGATAAATATTTCTGTTTAGTACATGAGGAATGCTAATTAGAGAGGATGAGCAGGGTGATTGCTAGCAGAATCTGTCCCATTACTTCTAAAGCGGAAAAACGGGAAATCCATAGGTGCTGGAATTAGGGGGTGCTGCACCCCCTGGCTTGAAGTGGTTTCCATCATATCCAGGGTTTACTGTTTGGTTCAATGGCTCTCAGCACCCCCACTGTACACATTGTTCCAGCATCCCTGGGGAAATCACACCTTTGACACAGTTCTGCATTTGCAATGTTAATTTTTATTCAGATGACTGATTGTCTGACAAAGAAAATACGCTGCACAAATTCCCATGTGAATTCCAGGGACAAGACACTGAGTCTTCTTGTGTGTTAGGAAAACAGGGAGGGCCAGAGATTTAGCTGGTCTAAACTGGCACAGGTCCACTGAGTTCAGTGGAGCATCCGCCTTGGGATCTCTTTAGAGAGGTGCATAGTGTAACTGTTGAAAACAACCCCAGGTGCTTAACCTGTTTGTGGGGTTTGGCTGGAATTCTTGGGCTTTCTCGCTGTGTGCTAAACGCAGAATGACTTTTTGGGGGCCAAGACAAACACCTGTGGTGTGGTTTGGAAAGCTCTGAAAGGCACCGGCTCCTGCAGCTGAGTGAGTGGGCAGGAATGCATGAACTCCACTAAAAGGCGATATAATCCTATCCCGTCTCACAGACTGCCCTTTAACAAGCCAGAGAGTCCTTCTGAGCCTCTTCAGTGGGACCAGTGAGACAGGCGACAGGAGTGTCTAAGGGCATGGAAAAACGCTGCTCTAAGGAGAGATTGAAAAGACCTGGATTGTTTATCTGAGAAGGGAGACATGTAAGAGGTGACATGATGAAAGTATATATGATAACGAATGGTTCAGGATGGTTGGGAGCTTCTGTTCTCCCTGGCTCATAATACACAAGAGCAAGGGTCACATTCAAAACTGTTAAAAGGAAATGCTTTTTCACACAACTTGTAAGTAGACTGTGGAACTCTGCCACAGGAAGTCACTGAAGCCAAAACTTAGCATGATTCCAAGAGGGATTGACATTGATATGGATAACAAGACTATCTAGAGTTAGAAGCAATAATGCTATTATTAATTATTATTATTATTCTTTTTGGAAGGGATATGAAACCTCAGGTAGCATTCTACCATGTGCACACAGACTGGCTTCCTGGTGCCTCCTCAAACTTCTCCCCTCCTGCAACCTGTGTTCCTCTCTCCAAGTTCCATGCACGTTGCTAGAACTTTGCTTTTAAAGAATTGATGTTGTTGTGTCTTTTGTGTTTGCTGACTTGCTGGAACCAGAGGTTACTAGTACGTATCCCATCCTAGGGACATGGTCTGGACTGCCACTCTATTGCAGTCTCTTAGGGCTCAGTCTTTCAAGTGTGTTGATCTTCGAACCAGTCTCCCACTTCTTGATTGCATTATCGCTGGGGGGTAGGGGCACTTGCGTCAACACTGTTGCTGCCTGTTCTATTTGGTGGCAGCCTGTTGGTCCCCTGTATTGCTCATGTACCTAGTTGCTTCTGACTCCCCTACTCAGGCCAGCTGATGGCTGAAGTTCTTTCTTTGTCCTCCTTGTCCTGGCCTTGACCCTGTCTGTGTGTCAACTACTATGATCTCCCAAGCAATAGTGTCTCTGTTTTTGTGGGTTTCTCATTGACAGCCTGTATTTGCCCACTGTCCTCAGAATGATTTTTATTGTACAACAGCAGCACCTGGTCACATTTCTACAGTCTAATATTGCTGCTTATCCATGTTGCTGGGATTACATTACAGAGGGCTCTGATATCCAGTTGGAATCAAATTAGTGATTGATCAAATAACCTGGCTGTGAACATGGCATTTGAATGGCTGGCAGCCTTCTGCAGTGCGTGCACATTGATAACAGTCTTTGGAACTGCTAAAGTCACACTGCAGATATGCTCCTCTTCAGTGGATGTCTTTACATCCTCATTCACTGCATGTACTGCTGCCCTTATCTTCCGGGGGTAGCTGCAGTGCAAAGTGGGTCTGTTTCCCAGCCTGTTACACCGTTGCCCATAGGCTGGGCATTTTTCTTTCTGCCCTTCGTGTTGCTTTCCACAGTGTATACACTGGACCCTGATGCCTGCGTTCTTGGTGAGTCTGTCTCTGTCCTGCTTTCTAAGTTCCGTTAGCTTGAGCCCGTGTACTTGTTCTGCACTAGTGGCCATCGTTTTGATCCTTTCCCGCCTAGGCAGTTCAGGTGCTCTTGCTATTTGGAGGCATTTCTCTAGGGTTAGCTCTGATTGTCTCAACAATCTGTCTGTCTGTCAACAGAGTGTGGGGAAGTCAGGGCCCTGCACCCCCAATTCCTGCGATTCACCGTGACTCTCAGCCAGCCAGTAAAATGGAAGGTTTATTAGCCGACAGGAACACAGCCCCAAACAGAGCTTGTAGGTACAACCAGGACCCCTCAATCAGGTCCCCAGCGGGGTAAGAGCTTATCCCTCAGTTTTGGGGCTCCCTCCGCTTCCCCAGCCAGCTCTAAACTGAAACCCCTCCAGCAGTCTCCAGCAGCCACCGCCCTTGGCTCCTCCCCCCACCTTTGTCCAATTTCCCGGGGCAAAAGGTGTCACCTGGCCCCAACCCCCCCTCCTGAGGTCAGGTTACATGCTCAGGTATTGGTATCCCATCACCAATGCAGACAATCTCAATAAAACTCCCACACAACATTCCCAGGTCAATCCACTCTGCTCCCTACTCTGTCACACTGTCCCATAAGCTGGAATCACAGGTCCCACAAATGATCCTGTCTCAGGTTAGGGAATCTTTTAAGGCTCCAAAGTTACATGTGGATGCCGGAGTTCTCAGCTCTGTGATGGAAGTATCTATTGTCTCTTCTGCTTCTTGGTTTCGGGTAAAGAAACAGTATCTCTCTACAGTCTCATTCTGTTCCGTACTCATCAGACACTTTTATCAGCTGTTTCAGTGTTTCAGGTATTATTCCTCGCAACAGGGTCTCACTCCTCACTTCTCATCTTTTCTCCCCAGTGACACTGTCAAAAAGTTTTACTTTCGTTTTTTTGTCTTTCTCCCCCACTGTCAGATATGTATCCAGATCCAATTCTTGCTTCCCCTGCATTCACGCATGCACAAGCTTTTGCCTGGAAATCCAGCATTCCTGGTGCTCTACATCTCCCCATGCTGCCAGTTTGCTCTATTTCTAGGTGTCCCTTTGTCTTCCTGTTAATTACACCCTCTTCCCTGCTGTGGGTCTCTCTAGCCTGCTCCCACCATGTTTCATCAACCATGTCCTGAGGTAATTACCTGAGAGGACTCCACATTTATAAACTAAACTATGCACAAATGATCACATTTGCAATGGGAAGGTCACCAACTTCACTCAAAAAACAATCCCATTTTTGCCTGCAATAGACCCACTTTGCCTTGAAAAATCTCCACATTGTCTGAGTTCCTACAAAATGCGAAAACCTTTGATTTCAAGTTATTTTGCATTTTGTTACCAATATTCCACACGCTCCCAGCTTTGTGCGAACCTGGGCAGATTTATGGCTTGGGTAGAACACAGGAAAGACTCGAGTTCAGCTGAGTGGTCCTTTGAGTTCTGGCACTTGTCTGAAGCCCAGATTCAAATCAGGGGCCGTGAAGCCCTGAAATCAATGATGGTGCCCTGCTTCCTTTCTCTCAGATATATCAATTAGCTTTACCTCGTTATTGTCAGTTACTTTAGGGGTCATGCCACTGACTGCACAGAGTCATTATTCCAGCCTCTTTCTGCCTCCAAGGGCTGGATCCAATTCTGAATGACGTCTCTAGAAAGACCCTTTAGGATCAGGCCCTAAACGGGGGGATCAAACACATCTTGCTTATTATGCCTGGTTAATAGCCGAAAGGATCTTTCTCAAGGATCCTCTCTGAGCATGGGGCACTGAACAGCAGCCAGGCCAGATATACTGTCATCTGACGCTATCGGAATGTCCCCCTTTAGCACATTAATATTGTCCAGGCTGTCACACCAATGAAGGCCTGGGAAGACACCAGCCTCCGTCTCTCCTCCCTACAGCACCAAAAGCTTGACACAGTGTTCATGTGAAAGGCGCGCTGGTTTTCTTTCTGGTAGGTCGGACTCACTGAGTGGAGAGAATGGGTCGGATTCTGCACTCATACAGCACTGTGGCTCCACTGGTTTCAGTGGAGTTCCTCCTGGTACACTGGTGCTGAAGCTGGGTGCCTGTTACTCCCTTCCTGGAGGTGGGTGGCCCCACTTCCCACTCCAACATGCCAGCCAGCAGCGCTGAGTCAATGCAGGGAATGGGGTGGGAATATGTAGCTGGGATAGGCCAGTTGCAAATTATCACTGCCTAGAGCAAGGGGAAAGCAAGACATGAACTGTGGCTGCTGGAGACCCAATTTCTTAGTTGGAGATTCTCCTAGGGCAGCCCAACAATGCACCACCTAACTACAGGCTGGGTCCTTGTGCGACAATCTAATGGTGTGATTGATTGCTGGTGGCAGGTTTGTTCTAAGGCACTAAAGTGTCTGGGATATCATCAGCTCCCTTGTAAGATGAATTACTTTTATGTAAAGCAAACTGATTTGGGTCTTGGTTTTGCACATATTCCCTGGCTAAGGTATGGGACACAAATCAGTTGTCAGTAGTGTTGCTAGTTTACATGAATGGTACATTCATCCCATGGGAATTAACCTGACAGAGAGAGCTTCAGTGAGATAGAAGCTTATTCAATACGTGCTCTGTGTATATTCTGTTTTCCAGACCTAATTTGAGAACAAAGACATTTCACAGCCAAGATGAGCTGCATTTCCTACATATTGGCTTTTGCCCTTTGCCTGGGTGAGTTTACCTGTTTTCTCAATGTATAATCAGTGCATCCATTCGCTAGAGCAAACTGTCAGAAGAGCAGGCTCTCCCACATGGATTTAAATAGTATGTCTTCGGCTTTATTCCACACAGCCTTAGGTGACAATGGCTTTTAATTTACAAATCCACATTGCTCCCACGTGCACTGAAACTGTCAAAGAGTTCTAGCTAAGGGTTCGATCCAATACCCTAGTGAAGTCCAGGGGCATCTTTCCATTGACTAAATGGGCACTGGATAGGAAATTTATTGCACTATTCACACTCTTCCAGAGGGGAGTATACTCATCCTGGTCCTAGATACACTCGTCTCACTCTCTTTTCAGCTGGCCGACACACAATCAATGGATGGGTTCAATTATTTGAGTCCTGCTTCCTTGAAAGTGACTATAGCATTCTAGTCTGCTGCATTTTTAGAATACGCTCTTTTGATCCTTCAAATTGTATTTGCCTGAGTATAGTAACTGTATTAGCTTATCAAAATGACATCAACAAGGAGGTGAAGAAAAGACTCCTTGTCACAGACTATAAATTAAGGGATGCTTTACAAGACTCCTCTGATCGTTTTAGAATTTGTATTTGATCTTGTTTAAATAACTAGGGGCTATTTTTAACATTATTCCAATTTGCTGCAGGATTTTCAATGGACCCAGTGGAAGCTGCATCAGTAAGTTGTTTTGCCATCTGCTTAAATATCATCAAGACACTAATACAGCTCCTCAGGAATGCTAACAATGAGGTATTTCAGGTAGCTCAGGAAATCCTACCAGATAGTCCAATGCGAGAGAGATCAGCAGAGACCTCCAAAAGAAGGGTAAAACCAGGGCAATAAGAAATTAGGATGATAAGATGTTGAAACTGGCCCAAGCCATAGAAACCAATGATAATACTGGGGCTATAAGAATTAGAAGGAAAAGAGCTGTATTGGACCTGACATTTTAAAAAAATGTAGGTACATAAATGAACATCCAATTGCACATCTAAAATAGGTGCAGTTATGCTGAGAGAATTATTCATTCTTATTATTTTATTTATTTGTATTACCATGGTGTCTCTGAGCCCAAATCATGAACCAGGACCCCATTGTGCTAGACGCTGTACTAAAGTAGATTGTGTGTAATTATTTAATTTGCATATGCAATCATCGTAATTGCATGAAAAAAACAAACAATTATTTTGTACAGATATTTGCATCCTGAATCCAGCCCACTAGTTTGTCTTGTGCCTCTGTTGTGGGTTCATGTCCTATAGCATATTCTCTCTCTAAGTAAGTGGAGTGAGGGTCACGATCTGGATGTGTCATAGCTGAGGAATGCCATGTGAGAACTGCAATGGAGCAACATGCTGAGAACAAGGTGTTGCTGCATTCTGGTGGTGGGTGACAGTTAGTCCTGTATAGAGAGGGCCTGATCCTGAGTCTGGCTGAGTGCCAACACATGCAGCACCCAAGAGGATAGAAAAAGTAACTTTCTGCCACCTTTGCAGCTCCCCAATCCTGCATCTGTGCTTCTGCTTGGCCCTTGTAACTTTGAACAGCCTCAGAGTGGCTGTGATTTTTTCTCAGCTGTCCACAGCCTCAAGGGGCCATTCCAGCTGTTGTAGAATGCTGATAGCAGTGACATTCCGGCCACACTCCTTCTGTGAGAGCTTTCCAATCCCCCCTGCACTGCTCCAGTGTCACAAAGGGGCGGTAACAGCCCAGAACATCCAGCCCACAGTCTGTGAAATGACTTGCTGTCTTGAAGGAGGAAAGAAGTTCTACAATATAAGATACTCTTGGTATTGTATTAAGATATGGTATTGTAACCATAATAAAGTCTGCGGTAGGACCATGTCAATCACTCATGCAAAAAAGTGAAAGATTAAATTTGTTTGTGTGTCTTTTTCCTCCCTCTCCACTCTAGTGTCCTGCACCTGGCATTCAGATAAATGGTATGTGATTGCGGTGTACAATCTATCATTGTATTTTGTGATAAGCCTTAAGGTTTGTTGTGGGGAGGAAACAGTGTTAATTTTTTCTTTTTCTTCCTCTTTTATCAGCAACAGAAGTTTGCGAGAACATAACCAGGTATTTGCAGAAATTAACTGGAAAAATCTTTTTTTGGAAGCATAGTTTGGCTATTGCATGCTTTCCCAGAGTAGGTTCAAAGTCAACTTAATCAGAGGTGGGAGGAGATTATCTTCCTGCCCCTTTTGGAATCATAGACACGTCCATAATCAACCCCTATTTTAAAGGTTCAGCTCTGGATTATGGTAACTCTCAAATGGGAAACCTATCTGGCTCACTGGGTGCTCAGGGTTAGTACAGGAGGACTATGATTGGATGAACCATCTCAGGATGAACCCGCCCAAGGCTAGGGAAAATCCAGGTTCATCACATTGGTGAAGCACTTGTTTGCAAAGACTGATTAAATGAGTCCTTCCAGCATCCACAAGGTCTGATGTATTGACATTAGACTTGGAGAAGGCTAACAGGCAAATTCAAGCTGCAATACGTGGGTGCAACTCCCATTAAAGTCCCTGAGCCATATTCAGTGGTGACCTAAACAGAGGGGTAAGTTACACACTGGGTGTAAATTGGTCCGAATATGGACGTATTTGCCAAGGTACTTGCACCAATTTGACATATTGAGTGTAACTTGCACGCCAAGAGGATGTAGCAGGAAAAGCAACAAACAGGCGATTGTGAGAAGTAGCAGGATCTTCTCCTTCACACCATCCCCAACACTGCTAAGGTTACATTCAGCTCTGCCCTAATGGTGCCAGATACAACCAAAGATCACAGTGGGAACTGCACCTGCTTATGCCAAAGCTGAATTTGTTCAACCAGCCTGGGACAAGTTATGCCACTCTGCCACTTACAGCCTTTCTCTGACCAGTTACACTCAATACGTATCCTATATTAGTAGTTAGAAAACATGTCTTTAAAGACTCTCTGCACACACTGATAGTTTGCCATTGATTTCAATGGAAGCTGAACTCACATACCATATGTTCTGAGCTGAAAAAGAAGTAGCTCGTTAGCCAGTCACTAAAGACACTGAATTAGCATTCGTTTCACTCGTGTGTTGCTCTCATGGAGTACATTGCAGTTTCTTCCTCTCTTTTCACAGTAATGATGTTGGAAGGTCCTCAAATTTCACTCATTTAATCTGTGACAATGTGAGTATCACAAAGTGCTAGTCAAGAGGTTGCAAATATCCTTTCTAGTCCATTCTACCGTATTTCACTGCAATGTTAACATCTTGCTCACTTCCATAATTTCAAACTGGTTGAGTTTTCTAGGACGTGGTGGGCATTGATAACAAGGAAATGATGATTCTAAGAGTCACAGTCCCCTGCTTGGTCTGCCCCCTGCTCCAAGGGGAGGGTTTTTATCAGAACTTTTCCCTCCAGACTGGCCAGTGCACTGGTGGGGGAGAGACAAGGCTACCCTTGTCCTTCTCGTCATGCACCTGAGCAGAAGGAGGGGGGAGCAGCAGCCCCATGGAAGTGACTTGGGATGCCCATAGGCCATACAAGGGAGCTAGGAGAGGCCCTGCTCTCTCTTACTCTCCCAGAGTAGCAGCATAAATGTAGGTAATAGCCATACCAGAACCATGCCAGGTTCTGGGTGTAAATCCCTTCACAGGGAGAAAATACCTGGTCCTAAAGGGGTCTTTAATCTAGCGGAGCAAGACATAAGAAGAACCAATAGCTGGAAGCTGAAGTCAGACCAATTCCAATAAGAAATAAGGCACAGTTTTTTAACAGGGAGAGTGATTAATCACTGGAACAAATTAGCAAGGGAAGTGGTGGTGTCTTCAAATCAAGACCGGGTCCTTTTCTGGAAGATTTACTGTAGTTAAACACAAGCTAGTGGGCTCAGTACAGGGATAACTGAGTGACCAATGAGGGTCTGTCATACAGAAGGTCAGATAGATTATCAAATGGTCCTTTCTGGCCTTAAACGCTATGAATAACTTGGGGTTAATTGTGATCATGTCAAGCAGGAAGTGATGTTATCATTTTGGAGAAATTATGCAGGAAATGAGAAAGAAAGAAAGAAAGAAAGAAAGAAAGAAAGAAAGAAAGAAAGAAAGAAAGAAAGAAAGAAAGAAAGAAAGAAAGAATTATTTATTGTCTAGGTCAATGGATTTGTTTGTTCTCCAGCTACACAACTTGTCAACATGGAACAGTTCCTTTATCAGGGAAGCATTGGAGTTCCTGCTGAGGAAAGACGTTGATTTACAGCTAAGTGTTGTGAAGCTCCTTGTCAGCAAAGTGAACGGGAAAGAGCTGGAGGAAGCATTGGAAGAATTTAATGACAAGGTAAACTAGCACTTTGAGTGAGGCTCCATGGAGAAAGTGCAGGAGTTGTAAAGCACACTTCTTACGCTAGCGCTTGGAGAAAGAACATTACCTTCTCCCTCCGTTCGTGCCCTTGTGTTCTTGTTCTGTGTTGGCTGTTAAACTACAGATACTCTGCTTATATTCTACTCTCTGCAGAGTGCCGATACTTTTGTTACCTGAATGGTAAGAAAGCAGCCATCACTATAACAGGCTGCAGTCTAGAGAATGCACGTAACCCAAGACTGTGAGCCAGGACACTTAGCTTGTGTTCCTCGCTGGTTTGGGGTAAATCACTGTGTTTCTCTGTGTCCCATTTTCCTCAGCTGTAAAATAGGGGTAAAATGTTGCCCTCTCTCACGGGATGCGGGGAGCTCTCATAAAGCTGGTTGAATAGAAAGAAAATATTACGACAGATTGATAAGCCAACTTCAGCCCACAAATGGTTTCCTAGCACAAAAACCAGCTACATTCATAACTAGTATTACTGGTGACAAATCGTTGGTCCATCTCTGGTTGTGAGGCCTCATGAATTAGCATTTGTGAAACTCCTCGGGATCCCTGGCTGACTGGAGCTATAGCCGGGTGATGTACGGGATGCTGATTGTTACCCAATATCAAAGATAAAATATTTATGTTGCAGGTTGTTAACTCCTCACGGATCCCATCGGAATGGAAAGGCTTTGCACTGGAGGCATTATGGGATGGGAAGCTGAGAAACGAGGAGCTTTATAATGAGACAGAGTTTGTGGGGCCATGGTTCCAGAAGAGGTTAAGGCCCTTTTTAGCTGCAGTCTCTATCGACATACTCCAGTGCCTTCGGAATGAGACCTTGGGATGCGCGCAGTATCAGGCAATGTATGTTTCACTGGTTATATCTAGTCTCATTAGTAAATCTCTCCCGTCTCCCAACTCTCTGTGTTAGAAATGGATCCGTGACTTAGATTCAATTCAAATAGTGTTCCTGAGAGCCTGAGCTTATGAAGGACTGTGTGTTGATAGATAGATAGATAGATAGATAGATAGATAGATAGATAGATAGATNTGTGTGTTGATAGATAGATAGATAGATAGATAGATAGATAGATAGATAGATAGATAGATAGATAGATAGAGTGTCTGGAGATAGATAGATAGATAGATAGATAGATAGGGTGGATGGGGATAGATAGATAGATTCTGTATCTATATAGATGACTGATACCTTAGATTTGGTAACATCTGCTTCTTTGATGAGCGAATTGGAGAGATTAATCAGGGAAAGAGAGAGAGAGAAGAACGTTGGGGAAAGGTGGAGTGAGAGCTACGGAAGACAGTGGCTCAGAGCCTGGTGTGTGGGCATGGTACCCACAGTGGGAGAGCAGCATGTACTGATCAGGTGTACAACATTCACAGCCAGCTCAGGAGATTCTGTGACTCCTTTAAGTGGAATCTATGATAAACAGCCATATTGAGATCAAAGACTGGGAGGCAAAAAGCTGAATGGGACATCTTGCCTGTCATAACTAATCTGCCCCCCCCCCCCACCTCTCTGTGATGTATCATTCCCTGTTCCAGAGTTAAAGGCCTGGATCTGGAATTTAAAAAGATGAACCACAGTACCCAAGAGGAAGTCTACCGTGCTTTCCAGCTTCCTTACCTGAAAGGGTTAAACGTTACAGGTAAGGGAACCCATGATGGCTCCAGGCAAACCTGACACATCGCTGTCTGTTTTCAGGAGATTTTAATGGTGGTTCGGCTCTGACACTTGGGGTGCCAGGTGGGCAGTGATTCCTGCTGGAGAGCTCAGTTTATCCAGAGAGCTGCCTGGCAAAGGGGCTGCGAATGCCCTGGAATACAAGCCTGGGCAGCCCAGAAACCAGTGCATTTTTCAATGCTGACTTAGGCCTTGGATATTGTTGCTGATGCCTCTTCAAGTTTTATTGAATGGTGCTGGGGCGGGGGGAGTTTTAGCACCTCCTGCCTGTAGATCATGGCCTTTTGAATAGCCCTAGCAGTGTCTGATCTCATGGCACTTTCTAGTGAAGCATCCTTTTTTCAGCATCACGTTTCTTTTGAGCTGCGGGAGGTGCCCCCATGGCTGTCCATTGTTCTCTTGCAGGATCAGCTTGTGTTGATAGCCTTAACACCAGCACGGCTTGGCTAACGGCCAACTTTAGAAACTTCAGCAGACACGCTGCATATCACGACTTGCTCTCTCTGAACTCCAGATTTAATGGGGTAAGTAGTGGCTATGATTATTCCTACATACAGAGACAGGCGTGGTTATATTTTGGGTGTAGGACCCTGTTCTAAATGAGTTGCTGGCTTCAGGCCGCTTCCTAGGCGGACAGGTGCTAATAATCAGAAACCTCATTGTCACTGCCAGCACGGAACGGCTCCCTGGTGGGAGGTCCAAGCAGAGAGGTCAGTGAATGATTGTCCCATGGAGAATGAACTACTCTAGGAGTGGTTCCTGGGGCTGATGGCTGAAACACATGTGAGATTGGGGGACGCTTCCCCTGTTACTGTCCATGTGGTGCCTGTTGTGTGGATAAATACAAGCCTTGAGCCTGTAGACCTGTCATTTTATCAACAGCTCTGCAGGACATCAACTCCACCCCATCCTTCACCAGCACGGAGGGTTTTCTAAAAACTAGAGCAACGTGTGTTTTGCCTTGAGTCACTAAAATTGCTGCCCTGGGCATCCTTCCTACCTAAAGCAGATGTCTCATTCCTGTCCCTTCTCCTTTCACTCTGCCTTTCCTTAGTTCGATGTGCTCAGTAGTTTGACAGTGAAGCAGCGTGCGCAGTTATCAGCCACCCAGGGGACCTTGCAGACCCCCGAAGATGTTCAGAGACTGATGAGTTTTGTGACCACCTCTACAGTAACCGAGTACATCGATGAATTGAACAAACAGGTCAGGCTGGTGAGAGTCATTCCAGTGTTCAGGGCCATAGCCGGCCACTGGAGGAATTGTCATTGAAGGCAGTGGAACTTTTGTGCAAAAAGCCGTGGCAGGATTCATAGCCCTGATAGGCTTAACTTCCTCAAAAATGTTGGGGTACTCTATGGGAGTGTAGGTACAATACAGTATCTGTTCCGCATGTCCACCCATAGATGACACATTCCCTACTTCTCCCTAAGGAACATGTGGATACGGGGAGGGAAGATGAGGCTGGGATGGGACACTGCAGCTGGGAGGAATTTGGGACCAGGAGAACTGTGCTTTTATTTTCAAAGTAGTGTGTGTCTCCATTGGGCATCTGGGTGAGGGTGTGAGGATGGGAGTGGAAAAGAAGCAGAGGGGGAATCTAAAAGCAAGCCGTGCTCTCCAGAGTCTCAAGAGACTAGAGACCTATTGGAATATAACCAGCTCCCTTCCCAGCGGCTTCAAATCCAAGACACCTTGGGCCACCTCTTCCGCTGGTGTCCTGCATAGCTCCTTTGACTTCAGCAGTGCTATGTCAGTCCACATCAGCTGAGGATCTGCTCCCCAGAGCTCTCTCTTTCTCCTTCCCTTTGCTCCAGGCCAACCTGAGTCTGAAGGGGGACATCAGAGCCACGCTGCTACAGCACATCCTAGCTGCAGTCCAGCCAATATTTCAGAAGGCAGATGATGCTGAATTCGTGCACTGGATGGATCCTCGCCTTGCAGGCTTGATCTCAGGACTGAACAGCACCCATGTCCCACTCGTTTTCAACGGTCTAGAATCTAGAAACTGCTCTGCCATCAATGCTGTGTAGGAGCTATTCCCTTCCCCTGTTTATCATAGGACTGGCTCAGACTATTATTATCATCAATTAAAGCTGGTTGGAAAAGGTTATTCCCCTCTCCCCCATGGAAAGTTTTGACCTTTCAGCAAAACGTCTAAGTCCAAAAGATGTCAGCCAAACCCTGACATACTTTGATTCTGAAATGCTGCTGCCGTGCCTCATGGGAGCTGTAGTTCAGGTGCCTGACACTCCCATTCTCCTCTATACGCCAGGCTCCCTGGTTGGACTACATCTCCCTGGATGCATGTTGGACTGCCCTCTTGGTGAGCCTGTGTGGTACATCATGGGTGTCCTTGGTCATAGTGTAGACAATGGTTCCTCAAAAACCCAATTTTCTGTCCAAAAACAGTTTGGACAGAAAACTTTTGACCACCCCTATTATCAATACTTTTCACGTGCAGAGCACCTTTCAGACAAGGACCTCAAGTAGCACCTTACAAAGATGAGTGGCTATTATGATTCCCATTTTTCAGAGGTAGAAACAGATGCAGCGAGGCAGTGACAGAGCTAAGCATAAAACTCAGGAGCCCTGACTCCTGTTCCTGTGATCTAACCAGGACATCATTTTACATCCTCTGTTGATTATATGCTTATTATTTCGTGCAGTGCTGCCCACTGCTAGGTGCAGGTATATAAGGATGCAGTTCCTGCCCTGAAGAGCTGTTACATTGTTTTGATTTGTTTTTTTATGGGGGAAGGGGGTTGTATTAAGTTGTATAGATTACACTGAAGCCAGATCTACATGTAATGAAAGCGGTTTATTTCTGTGAACCCTGCATGGCTGCTAAAATACAGCAGTGTTAATAACACAAGGTCTGTGCATTAGAATATTGTGATGATGGTGTTATATTATGGACACAAGCAACTGGTGGATTCTAGCCTAGATCAAATGCACTGGCTATTCTAGACTGTTGCTGTGTAGAGATGTGCATCTTTTGAATCTCCATCCAACCCCTTTGCCCCCCTCATTCCCAAAAGCATGAGCAGGTTCGGGGTTCCCTGTTTCCAAGGGGCTTCCCAATTTTCCATCTCCATCTCCCATGAAATACACAAGCAGATTGGCATATGTATATTTTTGGTGCATCCAAACAGTGGTTAGCCTTAATCTGGTCCCAGGGTCCAAAACCCCTGGCTCCCGGTGGAATTTCCCAGCCAAGTCACTGGGCTTCGTGCCTCAGTCAACCCAGCTGGAGAATGGGGTGAAAAACCTCCCAAGAATACACTGTACCTGAGCTGAGTTTACCTGGGCTCCCATCCAAATCCCACTGAGGTCAATTCAGACTCTTGATGGGAACTTCAACAGGAGTTTGATTAGGCCTTTGAGTACCAGGAAGGGGTTGCTAAACTGCTTAACTGGAATGAGTTAAGTGATGTATCTGCTATGTTACAGAGTAACTGTGCTTAATAGCTCCATCACCGACTTCAGCAACACCACGCGACAGAGCATTTACCGCGGGATACTGAACGTGACAGCCGGTAAGGAGCATTGTTCATGGAAAGGTTTCACTAAACGATTCAGCTGCTTTGACATCGTAACTGGTTCATTCCACTCCGCTGAGCCCCACTCCCAGGCATTATTTTTAAGCCATTGTCCTTTTCCCTCTGGTTATTTCAGGTTCCTCCCTACGGTGCTACACCACAAACACTAGCTTCACCGTGTATCTAAGAGAGACGTTTCAGGGCTTTGCTGCTTTTCTGAATCTGAGAGATCTCGCCTCCATCGTTCCCGCATCTGAAATCCAAACGGTACTGGAATAGCTAGGAGATGTGTTCGTGATCTTGCTGCAACCCCCGGTTACACACACAGCCCACCTGAACAATCCTGTGAATTTGTACACGTATTCATAACGTGGTCTCCACATTTATTTTTTGCCTAATGCAGGAGGGGGCATTCTGCCTCCTGACGTACCTCCTTTTTGGGGAGACATTCTTTCAGAGTTTCTCTCAGTTACTAGTCCAATTGCTAGTGGCACATCTCTCTCTCTCTCTCTCTCTCTCTCTCGTATTTACAGGGGACCAATCACAGTAGTATCTGAGCCAACTGCCCCATTCCACTCCTCTGTTCATCATTGACCTATGTTTAATGAAGTCTCTTGAAAGTTTCTAACGCGCTTTACACAGCCTGTTGTCACACAGGTGAAATAAGAGGCTGGTCTTGGAAAGTTCGACCTGTACTCACATTGGGGCGATTCAAGTGATCTCTCCTATGAGTAAAGTTTACAGAGCTGGACCCTAAATGGATAGATCTGAGTCTGGTTAGTTGTCCAGTCCACATTACCAAAACCACCACTTCAGGTGACACTAATTGACTCCATTGTTGACAATCTCAGCAGAGAGGCCAAGGGCTGACTGGCCACTGAGTCTGAACTCCACTTTCATTGCTAGGCGTGAACCATTCCAGTTCAAAGTTGGGCACATTGGGAGAGAGCAGAGGGAAGTTACCAGCTCTGTGGTTTATACCCATTCTGTACATGAACAGGCTTCAGGGTTGTCAATCCAGCACCCATCACCCATACAACAGTCACAGCAAACAGTTCCTTTTGTCTAAGAGTTGCTACCATCAGCCTTCTCCAGCCTAATCCTTATCTCTTCATCCCAGATTGTGAATACAGTGGCCCCAGCTGCACTGGCTGATTTGTTATCCAGTTCTGACTTTCTCAATGACAACAACTTCCTGACTGTTCTTCTGAAGAACTATAAAAGGAGAGGGGCCTTCATTGACCTGTTTAACAAGAGGAGCATTATGGTAGGTCAGATATTTGCTTCTCACTTTCCCTAAGTCCAAATGAGCCTCCATATTGTAATGGGTTTTGCACAGAAACACCCCACCAGTGACCTGAATTAACAGGGGTCCAAATCAAGAGAATTCAGTGAGTTCCACAGGCAGCAAAGGGATATTGACAATGTGTCCGGACACTGCAAGTAATAAAAATCAGGAAACTCTTTGCCTTTGGGATATATTGGATCTTGCAGAGTGTTCTTGGAAGTTGACAGTATTTTATTGGGTTTTATAATATAGGAAGGACAAAAAAATGAGAAAAAAATTACATATGCAACTAAAAATGATTATGGGAATAAGAGCTCCATTAATATCTGCCAAGGTGCAATCTAAATAATCTAGCAGAGACTAGAGTAAAGAAGGGTATATTGCTGCCATTTTCCTTTGCCTTCCCTCTAGGACACCCTCCCAAATGACACCAGGACGGCCATTCTGGCTGGTGTGTGGCCTGCGGTGTTGAGGAGTGACAATGAGACAGTGGTGGACACGTGGCTCAGCGCACGTCTGTCGCAATATTTCAGTTTTATCCAAGGCAACATACTGAACTTCAGCGGGACCCAGAACGCCAGCTGCACAGCGTTCCGCACGATGTAAGCCCCCTCAGTGGAGCACGGAGGGCTCCTTTGTGTCACAAGTATTTCTGATCCTTAGTTGAACAAATTTCTTGACATTTATATGTCTGTAACACAAAATACTCAGAGTCGCAGAACATTTCTTAACATTTCCTTGTTCCATCTTTGTTTCGAGTACCAGCTTCCCGGTCTATATGAGGAAGCCATCCTGTGCTTAGCTGCATACCTGTTCCTTTCCCCAGTTCTAGGCTGTGTTTGCTTTTGCTGTCTAATCTTCATTACTCCTTTGTTTCCATTTCTCTATACAGCGTGGGCAAACTGAGCAATAACATTACAGCTTTCAAGGTCAGCCAGCAAGAGATCTATAATTTCACCAAAGACTATCTCACCGGTAAGTCTCAATGTCTGCCCTAGGAGCATCTGCTAGAGAATAGCCTGTATTCTCTTCTCACGTGATAGTGCCCAAAAGCATGAGAAATAAATTGAAATGTTAATGTTTGAACCCCGACTTGGATCTGGTATAGGCTGAAATTCAGAGGTCAGGTTCAAGGCTGAATCTGGGCTGGGGTTGAGTTTGGATTCTGCAGTGGTGGAATGGCAGTAAGTATTTGCAAGAAATTTTAACTTCCAACAGTAGAAATTTCATGACAGCGCAGATATCTATAGGTACAGAGCTTTATCTCTAGCTACGTTACCTGGTTTATGATTTAACCGTCATTTATTATGCAGCAACAAGTGCTAGACCCAGATGTTACAATGCCAGTGACCCACGCACAGCAAATTGGTTTGCTGCTTACCTTGGGCGTTCCATCCGCTACAGCAGTGCGGACGATGTAAGATCATTCATCAACAACAACGCAACACTTGTAAGTATGCTGGCTGGGGGCTTCAGTGTGATACTGGCCTGCGATGCAAGCCAACATGGAAATAACCACAGCGTGAGATTCTACGCCTGGATCCGGTCCAACTGAAGTTAGGGGCAAAACTCCCATTGAATTTAATGGGTGTGGGAGTGGGTCCATTAAGAAGAGGAGCACTGGCTCGTGCGCTCCCCCTGGTGGCATGGTCAAGGCAGCTACCAGGCCCCAAAACAGCTCTGCCAACCCCAGCTGGACCTCAGACAACAGCAGAACCTGTTAGCTGGGGGAGAATGCACGACTCCTATAGAGTTGAGTTTATGAGAGTTGATATCCTTCAAAGTGGTAAGGTCTCCACTTATGTAGTTAAGGTGCAGTCCAAGAGCCAGGTTCTTCTGGGATGCCAGTTCCCTGGGCGGGAGGGAAGGGGTTTTTTGAAATGGGACAAGGACAGGTACACTCACTGAGCCTTAGCAGGCATGGAAAATAAACTCAGCATCCTACCTAGACTTATTCCCCATGTGCTGACTTGGGCCCCCTGCCCTATATACCATGAAAAGAACTCAGTGACAGAGTCTGTATCTGCCTTGAATCCACCTCGGGCACTGTGCACATGTGAGATTTAGCTTTGCAGGTTCCTGTAGGGAAAAGACAAAGATCTTTGCTGCCAGCAATCCACACACTTTACTTCTCCCTCTCCAAGCAGACACCCAGCCCAACTTCCTGTGAAGTATTCTGGGTCGCATACTCCAACAGGCGTTTCCTAAGAAGTACTGTATTTAGACCGACACTAGCGGGCATTAAAAAAATTATTGGCTTAATCTCAGAGTTGCTGAGTGCTGTCAGTTCCTGCTGAAGTCTACAGATGCTCAGCATCTCTGAAAATCACGCTGAGCGTGGACTGACACTGCACATTCGCCCTTTCCTAGCTCCAGGATCTAGCCATAAACCCAGACAACCTGAGACTCATCAACCACACAAGAATCCATAAGGACGTAGCAGAGCTGTATGCCACAGCGCTGTTTGCCAAGAATTCAAACTTCAGTCTTGTCAAGTGAGTAAGAAATGTTTATTAGCACTAAAACCAAAGAAAATGTGCAGGAAAGGAATGAAGATGGTGAGTTTGCTTCCATGTGCTGTGCAAACGTTTATAGAAGAGCATCTGTTGTTCATTTAAATTTACACACACGCTCATTATATTTATGAGAGCTGGGTGAAAAATGGTACATTTCATGACAAAAAAAAAACCCACCGCACAAATTTTTGTTTTCTTGAAATTTTTGTGACCATTTTTTAATGTTTCTGATTTTTTTAAAATGTTTTTCTCACTTTTCAGTTTTTCAGTGTTTTGTCCCCCCCTCCCTTTTTTTCCTCCTCTGAAGAAGGATGATGGGGAAGAAAGAGGAAAAACAAAAAAATGAACAAAGAAAAATGAAACCGTAAAACTGAAAAAAATTAAAATTGGGGTTTTTTGGTTGAAAAATTAGAAAATTTTGGAAAAAACCCCAGAAAGATTCTATATGAACATTTTCAGTTTTTTTTAAAAAGTCCATTTTAATAGGAAAAAAAGTTTCAAATGAGAAATATTGACCAGCTGTCTAAATAGCCAATGTCAGACACTCTCTCTGTCTCACCCACCCACCTACCCTACTAACATGTTTTTCATTTCACTTTGCTCAAAGCCTTCCAGACCAGCTCCTCTGCTTTGCCAGACATTCTACCACAATACGCCTGCTCAACTCCAGTGCTTCACTGAGCATCATTGCTAGGATAAACCTCCATTGTGTCCCTTCAAACGCATCAGAACTCAAAGACCCCTTTACCACTGACCGCCAGGTAAGTATCCAGAGGTCTGTGAGATGTTTCTTAGCTGTTCAGAAGCCAGAGGGACATCCCATCAGAGTGTAACTCTAGCGGGAGGTCAGGTGCTGGGCTCTGGGGAAGTGTTGAATCGGAGTTTGCCGCTCCAACCGATGCATCCGAAGAAGTGAGGTTTTTACTCACGAAAGCTCATGCCCAAATAAATCTGTTAGTCTTTAAGGTGCCACCAGACTCCTTGTTGTTTTTGTAGATACAGACTAACACGGCTACCCCCTGATACTATCTGTAAAGGCTGAATCCCAACGCTCCAAAATCTTAGGGAAGTTTGGCTTTGGAACCAGTCATCTGTGTGGTTTTGGTTTGACCCTTAATTTAGATATAAAGTTTAGATCCAGACTCAGAGTCTGAATGTAGGTTTATCATCTGGAGATTGGCTTCTAGGCCATAGTAATAAAAAACCCAACATTCCTGAGCAGAATTTTGTCTCAGGTGAATGTTCCACGGAATTTTCTAGGTGGACTTAGTTATTAGCGATTTGTCGATTATTGTTTACAGTTTTCATCTCCCTTTCCTTCCAGCTCGCAACTATGCTCGTCGCTCAGATCACTACGTTTGATGCAAGGACCCTGGCTGCTTTGGGGCAGCAAGCCGTGGGGCTGACCTCCGGGCAGATTTTAGAACTGAGAGCTCAGGATATAGCAGATCCACTGGCCTTGCAGTCGCTTGGACAAGTCAACGGCTGGGATAGGGGACAATCTCAAGGGCTGATGAACAAGTTAATCAGCAGTAATTTCACGGTAGGAATTTGTCATCTTGCTAAGTGGGTCTGCACAGAGCATCTGGTGGTGATGTTATTTTGCCGATTTTGTATCTAATGCACATATATTTTGATTGCACATTCATCGTTAGTGGAGCTGGCGCACTCCCCGTTGACTTGGCTTTTAGCTGAACAGTCAGTTTCTATGGGGTTGAGCAGAGGGTTCGGGATGGGGAAGTCTCCACTAAGCGCTGAACCTTAGAGTTCTAATCGGGTCTGCTCTGTGTTTTCTTCTCATCGCAGTTCGATACGGCAGAGGCATTTCAGAGACTTGGAAGGTTGGTGCCAGGCCTCCCCAGTCGCATCTTCAGTAACATCACAGCAGACACTGCGATGAAGATGGCTAAGAATGCCAATTTCCATAGAACCATCAAGAAGGCTCCTGGCTATTTAAAGAGAGCTTTTGTGGACAAGGTAAGCAAAACTGCTAGGTGAGAACCTGCCTTCTTTCTTATTACTGAGTACCTGGTCCCTGTGACAGCTGGGGGTGGATTAAAACATCCCCATGGTATTCTTATAAGGGAAACGTGGTCTAGATGAAATTACTATAAGGTGGGGGCACAACTGTACTCAAAGGGTAGTTATCAATGATTCACTGTCAAACAGGGAGGACGTATCTAGCAGGGTCCTACAGGGTTCCATCCTGGGACTGGTACTAGTCAATATTCCCTTTAATGACTTAGATAATGGAATGAAGTGTATGCAGAGTGGAGAGTAGGCTTATAACATTTGTGGATGACACCAAGCTGGGAGGGGTTACAAACACCGTGGATGACAGGATTAGAATTAAAAATGACCTTGACAAATTGGAGAATTGGTCGAAATTCAACAAGTTGAACTGCAGTAAAGACAAGTGCAAACTAATGTTCTTAGGAAGGAAAAATCAAAAGCACAACTACAAAATGGGGAATAACTGGCTAGACAGCAGAGCTGCTGAAAAGGTTCTGGGGGTTATAGTGTATTACAAATTGAATATGAGTCAACATTGTAATGCAGTTGTGAGAAAGGCTAATATCATTCTGGGATGTATTAACAGGAAGAAATTTCCCGTTCTACTCAGCGCTGGTGAGGCCTCAGCTGGAGTACTGTGTCCAGTTCTGGGGGCCACGCTTTAGGAAAGATGTGGACAAATTGAAGAGAGTCCAGAGGAGAGTGACAAAAATGATAAAAGGTTTAGAAGACCCAACCAGTGAGGAAAGGTTAAAAAAACTGGGCATGTTTAGTCCTGAGAAAAGAAGACTGAGGGGGAACCTGATAACAGTCTTCAACTATGTTATGGGCTGTTATCAAAAGGACTGTGATCAATTGTTCTCCATATCGATTGGAGGTAGGACAAGAAGGAATAGGCTTAATCTGCATTTAGGTTAGATATTAGGAAAAACTTTCTAAGTATGAGTAGCTAAACTCTGGAATAGGCTTCTAAGAGACATTGGAATCCCCATCACTGGAGGTTTTTACCTGTCAAGAATGGTGTAGGGATTTATTTGATCATGCCTCAATGCAAGGGTCTGGACTAGATGACTTCTCAAGGGCCCTTTGATGCCTACATTTCTATGGCAAGCAAAATGTAGTCTAGATTGCCAGAAACCCAGATCTGCAACCCAAGCCATTGAATTTTCTGGGGATGGAATTGCAAAATGTGGAGATCCCATCAGAAAATGTGGGCATCTGGCTATTATTAGCCTGATTCTTTCATCCCAATGCATTAAAAGCATTTCTGGGACAAGTCACGTGGGAAGTCAAAGCCATGTATTTTGATAAGTTGATGGTATCCCTTGCAGATCATCTCCAATTCCTCATCGCTGAATGACATTTTAAATAACGTGCCAGATGATTTGGTGGACCAGGTTCCAATCCCATTGTTGGTGTTTCGAGACGAGCTCCTAGATCTTCGCAAAATCAATGAGAAACAATGGACACCAGAGCAGGTGACGTTAAGGGCTGGTCTCATTCTCTTCATTTCCAGAAGGGTGTTTAAGGCTGATGCTAGAGTTGGTTATATGTTAAATCAATGGAGGGTTGACCTGAGTGAGGGCTCTGCATTCAGAGAGGAGTCTATTAGGTTTAAGGCTGCATTTAACTACATGTGTGAGGTGAAGGCCCCGGGGACATTTTGTGAGAGGTTCTGTATAAGTGTGTATTATTATTTTATCTACATGCTCTGCTTTTAACCACCCATGGTTTCTCAGACATCTCCGTGACCTGCACAAATCTGAGTGGTGTGAACGTTAAGGGAGTTGTTTGCCACTTATAAAAAGGATTATGGAGAGGTCAAAGCCCTCAGCAAGACATCTAATCACACAGTAACGTTAGCTTTCTTCTTTTCTCTGTGGGGCTGGTTGCGCATGGTTCTTGGCTTGTCTCCCCCATGTCTTGTCTATCTGAGTGTGTGTTGTTCTCCCTCACAGGCAGCTGTGTTTTTTGTGGATGTATTGAATGCTACCGATAATTACGCTGAGTGAGTACTATGTTTTCAGAACTCCAAGCTTTGTGGGTAGGTAAAATAATCTCAGTAGATGGCTTATATGGAGCTATATCGTATGTGCTTCCGACGCTGCTAAGAATCAGCGTGACAGGCTGCTTGGATGTGGGCCAGATTTCAAAGGTACGTACGCACCTAAATGCCTTTGCACATGTGATCCTGGATGCCTAGGTGGAGTTTAAATACCTCTGTGTAGTGTTTTATTGTAGAACAAAAACAGACGTGTAAAGAATGCCCTACCCCTTTAAATCCAAACACAAATACAAGGGCTTCCCTCAGCCAAAATCCAGGTGCAGGCTCAGTTTGCCTCACCCCAGCTTAAAGCAAAGGCCTAAAGGGGGCTCGTTTCAGGACAGAAGGCAGCACTCAGCCTAGGGTACGTTTTGTATAATTCCCCTCCAATTGTGACAGCTTACGGTCACGGTCTCTTGCATATAGACAAACCCACAGCCATTGATCGTAGCGGCTAGAGGCAGCCTAGAATTTCCACTGGCTTGTGATCAAGCGTCCTCTTTGAGGGAAATCTCATTTCAAATGCCCTGTGCCCATGAAGAACTAACCCACCCTGAATTTAGCCTTTCAGCAGCAGTGCTGCAAGGTTTCCAGTGCGGCGCAGCCAGCAGACTGTCGCCTGACAAGATCTCGTCGCTGGTGGAACACGTGAAAAACAAAACCGCCACGCTGAGCGCTCACCAGGTAGGAGGTTCCTTGCCATAACGCTGGCTGGGGTAGAAAGCCAGGAGAGCATGTTATTAACATGTGTGTAACATGTTGCTGTCTGTTAGATGCGCCACACATTCCAGGGAATCACTACATGGAAAGTTACAGGCTATATTTTTTAAAGTGTGGGTAGAAATGCACAAAGCCCCCCCACAAAACACTGCATTGTCCTGCAATGGCGGTGCCCCAGGTGGTGGGCCTGGATTTCAGCCTGACTCTGGTTGAAATGAATCCTGTCATAGGGTTTTCCCAAGTTCTGCTTCCAGAACCTTCCCCTGCCTCAGTTTCCCTACTCTCATGTTAGCCGGCAGGCCAGTGCATCAGCGAAGCTCCCAGCAGAGTCACTGTTTCATTCTCTTTTCTGAGGGATGCATTTATTGTTCAAACACAGCTCAACATCCGTCAGGACAGGTCAGCCAGGTCCTGAACTCCCACTACTGCTCCCAACACTGCACCTATCCCCAGCCAGGATCCATCTAACTGGTCTGATAAGCCCCTTTCCAGCCCCTTCTCTGATCCAGAGTCTGCTGCAGAAACCTCCCTGCACTCTGCACCTCACTCTCCCTTATGTGACCTGCTCGTTGGCCTTTTATCTCAGCAGCTGGGAGGCAGCTGATCAGTCACAAGTGGGCTAAGCCCAGTTCCCTTAAAGAGACATCCCACCCTAAGACAGACCACGTAAGAGTTCAGCCATAAAAGGTTGTCATGTGCTCACATGCTCCTTTTACTTGCCTGTCAAGCTGCATCGGCACTGCAAAAATACAGAGTCATTCCTAAGCTTATGGTCCTAGATTTGCTAGGGGCCTGTTTCCTAACTAACCCGTCGGGGCATGCTTCTGTGGAATGAGTAACAATGCAGATGGGTTACCCCGCAAAGCGCAGTGGCCCTGACCCTGCGGGGTACTGCACACCGCACAAAGGGAGCTGGCTGAAATGGGACTTACCTCGCACCTCCCATCATCAGAGATTTTAAAAATAATCGTCCTGATTCTCCCATGCCCTGCCCCCAGGCAAAGTCCTTTACACCAGTTCCAAGTGGGCATTACCAGAACGGTAGCATTGTACGCCCAGCTGGCATCGGCGTAAGGGACGAGCCAGGGAGCAAGGCACCAGGATCAGCTGATGGCCTCAGTGTAATTCCCTTCACTCCAAGCAGAGTTCAGCTGGGGATGGATTTGACCCATACACACAGGGGACCAAAACAACCTGGGGAAGAAAAGCAATGGTGGAAGCAAAACCGGACTGATGAATGTGTGTCTGTGAAGCAGCAGGAGGGATGAAACATTTCATTTAAAAACAAGAGCTCCCCAGTATTCCCACTTGAGTAAATAGGGTTATTTTTCATTTTTCTCTGACTCTACGGCCCAAGATAAGTTCTAGTTAATGTACTGAAATGTTTTATGAGAAGCAGGTAATATTGACAGTCGGCTGCCTGTTTCTTTCCATCAGTTATCCTGCATGGCCAAAATACTAGCTGCAAAGAACTTGACAGCAAACTTCACCAGCTACCCGCCAGACGTGCTGCTCTTCTTTGAGTGAGTATCTCAGAGTGGCATAAGCGCTCATTTCCCATGTGAGTCAGTAGCATTCGGTCATGAGAGTAGCCCTGATTCAAGGCCAATTATGTCCTTGTGTGTCTAAGGATTACTCCTGTGAGGGAAGGTTTGCAGAATTGGGCTCTCAGCTCCAATCCTGCAGCCCTCACTCATTAAAAATCCCCATCAGTGGGGCGTAAATTCAGCTGGAGCCATCTGGAGCAGAGCTCTAGTAAATATTTTTAAACCAGCGGGAGCCCCGGCACGTCCCGCGAGGCTGAAGCCCCGAGCCCCAGGAAATACTTGGTGAGAATTTAAGCCCTGCCTATTGGTTTCAGTGGGAGCTTTTTCTGAATAAGGACAGCAAGATGGAGAACTTCAGACCCAAGTCAGCAAAACACACATGCTTACCTGTAAGCACAAATGTCCCATTGAAGTCACTAGAAGAACTCCCATGCTTAAAGTGAAGCACACGCTTAAATGCTTTCATGAACTGAGGCCTTAATCCTCAAAGCCCAGGAGTAAAGTTGGGTCTCTGTTTTAATGTAGAGCTTTGAGGGTCGCTGACCACAAGTGGCCAGTAATAAATGCTAGTTCTGGCTATCTGTTAGAAAGCCAGGTGGGCATTTGGCACTGCTTCTGTGGCAATGTGGGGCCATTGGCAAGGAGAGAATGGCTAGCAGCTCTGAGCATAGGATGCAATGGCACTAGCCCCGGATGCACTACGTACCCTCTCCATGGGGAGAGCAGAGCATGGAGCAGAAGTTGATGGGCCCGATTCCTCTCTAAGTCACACCAGAGGATCCCCAGGGTTTAGATTCTGCCCCATCCCGCTCAGAGCAGCATTAGCACATTTCTCAGGAAAGCAGCTGGCGTTACTGGCCCAACGTGCCAGGGACCTCCTCCAGGACAAGTCGCTGAAGAAGGCGCACATGCTGCAAACCACGGTTGTCATTTCTGAGGTCTGTTCCCCCCCACACCCAGTTTACACAATTTCCATTCCTTACAGTTTCACCCAAGTGCAGAATCACACCTGCAAAGAGTTTTACAGTCTGGCTTCCCAAGGGAATCTAAACCTGCTGCCAAATGGATCGGCCCAAAGAACACAACTCCTGAATAATGCATTAGTGTGCCTGGTAAGTTACAATCTACCTTTCAAGTGCACCTTCTCGGTGCCCTAATGATCAGTTCAGTGCTTTAGCGGTAGTAGCTATACGCACGACATCAGCCTCCCGGAGTAAATTAAGTCCAGTTAGTTTCCTTTCCTTGCAAATATTAGTTGCTAATATTTGGGGCCAGATCCTGCCATTTTAATGTTGAGTTATAATTTACTCACTGAGTAATTGAGTAAGTTACTATCTGTTGTAAGATAGAGCGATCAGATACAGCCTTTGGCTTGTAAGCCGGGTGAATACTGAAGGAAAACAAGTTTGAATAGTTCACTCAGAAATATTGCAGAACGTATTGACTGAGTCAAGGGATCTCACTCGCCCGGCTCTGGGGAGTTGCCTGGTTTATAAGAGAATTCTGACACCTGCTGTGTTGCCCTTTCCCCCAGGGCAGGGTGAATAACACACTGAGCAAGGAACAGCTTAGCAGCCTCGGAGCATTGGTGTGTGACATGGATCCAGCAGCCATCACAGACTCCGACCCTCAGATCCTGGAGAATCTGAAGCTCTGTCCAGATCTAACAGGGGCCCAGAAAGCTGCTCTCAACACTCTCCTCAGCAGTGGGGAAAGCCAGGACGGGTAGGCGCTTCCCCTTGGGGTGTTCTGGACTATAAGGTGGATAGAAAGCTGGCTAGATCGTCGGGCTCAACGGGTAGAGATCAACGGCTCCATGTCTAGATGGCAGCTGGTATCAAGCGGAGTGCCCCAAGGGTTGGTCCTGGGGCTGGTTTTGTTCAATATCTTCATTAATAATCTGGAGGATGGCGTGGACTGCACCCTCAGCAAATTTGCAGATGACACTAAACTGGGAGGAGTGGTAGATATGCTGGAGGGTAGGGATCGGATACAGAGGGACCTAGACAAATTAGAGGATTGGGACAAAAGAAATCTGATGAGGTTCAACAAGGACAAGTGCAGAGTCCTGCACTTAGGACGGAAGAATCCCATGCACCGCTACAGACTAGGGACTGAATGGCTAGGCAGCAGTTCTGCAGAAAAGGACTGGGGATTACAGTGGATGAGAGGCTGTGTGCCCTTGTTGCCAAGAAGGCTAATGGCATTTTGGGCTGTATTATTAGGGGCATTGCCAGCAGATCGAGGGACATGATCATTCCCCTCTATTTGACATTGGTGAGGCCTCATCTGGAGTACTGTGTCCAGTTTTGGGCCCCACACTACAAGAAGGATGTGGAAAAATTGGAAAGAGTCTAGCGGAAGGCAACAAAAATGATTAGGGGTCTGGGGCACATGACTTATGAGGAGAGGCTGAGGGAACTGGGATTGTTTAGTCTGCAGAAGAGAAGATTGAGGGGGGATTTGACAGCTGCTTTCAACTACCTGAAGGGGGGTTCCAAAGAGGATGGATCTATTTGTTCTCAGTGGTGGCAGATGACAGAACAAGGAGTAATGGTCTCAAGTTGCAGGGGGGGGGAGGTTTAGGTTGGATATTAGGAAAAACTTTTTCACTAGGAGGGTGGTGAAGCACTGTATATGAGTCACCTAGGGAGGTGGTGGAATCTCCTTCCTTAGAGGTTTTTAAGGCCCAGCTTGACAAAGCCCTGGCTGGGATGATTTAGTTGGGGATTGGTCCTGCTTTGAGCAGGGGGCTGGACTAGATGACCTCCTGAGGTCCCTTCCAACCCTGATATTCTCTGATTCTCTGAAAGAACGAGATTAACCCTGAAATGGAGGATTATTTGTGTATGGGTTTGACTAGAGAATACTGTTTGTGACTTATCTAAACTTTGCCTTTTCCTGCATGGTGCAGGGCTCCTTTATCATGGGATTTAGGGAGTTTGCAGAGTCTTGGATCACTCACTTTGTATCTGAACCGGACAACTTGGAGGTCAGTCAAGGAGGTAGGTTACGCACCTAGGCAGCTTATTAGGGAGATAGCTGTGCCGAGTTCACTCTTTGGGAAACAGGGGTTTGCTTCTGAGATGCACTGGGTAGCATGAGAGTTATATTATTGTATATTATAGCTGTGAACTATGTTCCACACTGTGAAATCCTTGTGTGAGCAGCAGATGCTCATGCACTTGGTCTTTCTCTCTTCCTCTCCCTGCTCCCTCCGCTCCTCTATCACCAACCTCTTCTCTCCCTTCACAGATCTTACAGTTGTTCTGTCAATGGAGCTTTCTCCTCTACCAGTCTTGCCATCTGGGACTCCATCCTTTCCTCTTTGCCAAACCCTGATCGTTTTTAATTCCTCTCTGCTTGGGTCTGATCCAAAGAAGTCAATGGATAGACTCCCATTGACTTCAGTGGGCAATTGATTATGCTTCTTGTGAGCTAACGCCTGCATACCTCTGGGCTATTGCCCGTTTTGTCCTCAGCTTCATCCGCGACTTAGGAACTCTTATTCTTCCTTTTCCCCAGGGTGTGAGAAAGGCCTTCTTCAGAAGTGTTGTCGATGGGTACCAAACCCAAAGTGCATCTCAGAAGGAGAAAACCATGCTCCTCTTAAAATCTATTGGCTCCGCATCACCTTCATCTTCCAGATCTAAACGTGCCACTGAACGTAAGTGGAGGAGCGTTAAAATTAGCAATGGGCCAATCGTGGGTTTGGATCAGTTCGGATAATCACTCAATGGTCTGGGGGTAGCATTTTCAAAAGCTTCTGCATGACCTAGGAGCCCAAGTCCCATTCTCTCTGTTCCCCTAGGGCCAGCAAAACTGGGATTACTTGGGGGAAATTCTCTGGCCTGGGTTATCCAGGAGGTCAGACTACATGATCCCCATCTTCTGGCCTTAGAATCTATGAATCTGTGAAATCTTTCCCTGTCTACCAATTCTATCAACAGAATGCAAGTCTGAACCTATCACCGCCAGCACCATCCAAGACCCCCTCTTCATTGTGTATTATGACACTAAGGGGCAATTTGATGCATGCTTGAGTAACGAGGTTTTGAAAGCCAACCTGGTTCCATTGCTGGAGCAGCCTCTCACAGAGGAGTACCTTGATGTCATGAAAAGAAAACTCAGTGAGGTAACAAAGACTATCACGAAATAAGACAATAACAAGCAGCTGAGCTCCAAGTTAGTACACGGCCTTTCCAGGCAGGGAGAACTCTGTTTGTAGGTGATTTTCATCCTTGGGAATAAGCGTCATGGGGAAAGATTTCTGACCAGAGCAGAGTACGTGCATGTTGGGCGGGAGGGTGTTGGGATGTTCATTTCTACATCCTGAAGGACTATAACAGAGTCAATGTGCTGGCTGGGGGAGCGGGTGTTTCTTAGCACATCCATACCCAGCCCTTACAAGGTGTTGCTCTCCCGGATGGGGAGGACCACTTTCTGAGGCAGTAACTCTGGGAGTAGGTTCAGGGCTCTCTCTGTGCTTCCTGCCTTTGGGAGAAAGGAAATAGCAACACCAGAAGCATAAGGGGAGCTGCTTCTGTCCCCTCTCCCACTAATACATAGACGTGGTTTTGTTGTTTACTGACCTCAGGCCTGTGTCATTGTTCTGGGGACTCTGCCCGCCTGTGCTAACCCCTACTAAACAGAGCACGAGGTCACATAACCAGAGTGCATCCTCCGTGTCACTGTCTCTTCTGCGGCCTCTGGAGATATGATGCTGGAGGAGAAGCAGTCGCCGAAAGCTACTCCAGTCACCTTGTCTGGAGACAGAATTTTTTGACCTGCTCCCTCAGGGCTGAGTTCACTCCTCACCGCAAGGAACATGCAGAGAGTCCAGTTCGGGCCAAGTTCTCCTGCCCCCCCAGTGCTGTCGCACAATTTGAGCGACGATGAAAACTGCCAGGGGGATGATGCAGAAATCATTCAAAAGCAGTGTGTCTGAGCTCAAAAAGGGAGCCAGGGCTGAACTTTGCAGCTCGGGTCCATCCCTTGTTAAACAACAATGTGGTCTACATTTATCATCCGTAGTGCTTTGGGTATCATTCACTGTAGAGGAGTGGGGTTGGGCCGGGGACAGTGGTGTGGGGGAGAGTTCTGGAGAGAAGCAAGGAGAGCTGTGAAGATCAGTGGGAGAAAGGGGGAAGGAAGGGGGAATGGTGATTAGCACTGGGGAAGGGAGGAGGAAGAGGGTATCATGGAGAGGAAGTTGAATGGTTGGGAGGTGAGCGACGAGCTGAATCAAGGGAAGTGAGAGTCAAATGCAAAATCAGAGCTGGAGAATGGGCAGGGATGAGCGCAGAGTGGTCCGGAGGAGCCTGCACTGGGTGTTAATGGTCTAACTGGGTAGATGTTGGTAGTCTGCAATGTTACTCCCGTGCCTGATTTCGGTACGTTGGCTGCCCATATGACTAGAGCACCTCAGCTCAATACCCAGAGGGACTGACCATCAAAAATCAAGCCAAAACTATCACAAAGAGACAGCGACCCGCGGGAAGCAGGCGGGCAATGGTGAAAGTAAGGAGGGGATAGAAGCCAAGAGGATGCTGTGTCCGGTGGTGAGCGAGAGATAGAAACAGGATTTCCTGTTACACTTTAAACCAGTGGGAATTAGCCTCCTGCTCTTGATATCCATGTTTCACATGGACTTGCTAACGAGTCACCCTGGACCTTCCAGATTTACCCCGCTGGGATCCCAGAGGACCAGTTAAAGCTGTTTGGTCAGTTATCACGCCGCTACGATGAGAACGAGATCAGCACGTGGAGAGTGACTTCCAGTGACACACTATCAGCCTTACTGGATCCAGCAGGCGGACGCTGGAAGGCATCTGGGGTAAAAATGCCAGTGGCTGTTAACATAGCTATTGATGCGCTAGAGCAAGAGAGTGTGATCCCACAGCCAGTAGATAATAGACGTGGGAGAAGGGAGAGGGTGGCATTAAGCATATGGAGTCCTTTGCTGACAGAAATGAAAGCTCTGTCCTTATTGCTTCCTTGCTAGTTTCACTCTCTTAAATACAATGGCACCGATTCTCCCCTGCTCCACGCACAGATTCTCATGGCACATTTTCACCAGCCCCAGCCTATCAGCGTGCTTTAGAGCAGCTTATGGGCTGCTCTACTTTACACCAACTGGCTATTGCCTCCATGTGACTCTACGCCCGTTGTGAATTGGTGTAGCACGGGCACACTCCACCCTACCCCCCCGCACCCGAGACCAGGCTGCAGAGGGGCAATGGAAGAAGGAGCCAGATGTGCTGGTTTCCTTTACACAAGGAGAACTTTCAACTGCCCGGTTAGGGCCAGATTCTACCATCTTGTGCTGATGCAACAGAGCAACGTAACCGGAACAGGAGTAGAGCATCCAAGCCAATATTTAGAAAGATGGTTACACCGCAGGATTCTATTTAACAGGCCTGGTGTGAGAGCTGAGTTTTGGGGAGAGGTATTTGATAGAGGGGATGCAGCTACAACTTGTACAGGGCCAAGGAGACTCTCCCAGGGGCATTGGCCAGTGGGCGTAGATGGGGAAGGGTCTGGATTTACATTCCTCCTCTTTTCGTCTTGGCTGCATGGGCTAGAATGAGTCAGTTTCTCTGTTCCTGAGAGCCCCAGCTTTGATCATTGAAAGGATACAGTGTTTGTAGCAGTTACTATACTACTCTTGTGTGTTTTTATAGGGAGGGTTTGTATTCCCTAAATAAATTCACCTTCTTTAATTTTGTTTTCCAGGCCAAGCAACTGATCACTAGATACACGGACTTGGGGGGCACCTTAACTGGACCCTTACTTCAGAAAATTGGTGGTAGAGATCTGTGTGGGCTGGAGGATGATCAGATTAATAAAATAAGCCCAGAAGCAATTGGGTAAATCACCTTAGAAATGGAAGGGGCACTTTAATTTCACGAGTGAATCTTTAGACTCACGTTAGTGCTGCATCATGTTGGACAAAGCTCCACTCTTTCAGGGTGCGTTGTAACAAGCGCTCCAGAAAACCCTCCAGATTCTGGACATCTCTTGGGTCTGCAAAGCTGGGCTGGAGAGGTCATGGGAGTCAGGCAGCCTGGGTTTTAGGTCTGATTCTACCGCTGACTCGCTGTGTGACCATCGGCAAATCACTTAACCTCTCTGTGCCTTCACACAAGTAACCCTTGCCAAGGAACTGATCCCTTGGAGTAAGGAATACTTGTGCTAGTAAGAGAAGCAAGATTTGCCTGCTATGGAGCAGGGCTGGTTGTAGGATCCCATTATGGTGGGGGGAGGGCCCTGTGGGTACTTTGGGGCCTGCGTGTAGCTATTTAAAAAACAAACAACATTCCGAGTCCAGAGGCTCGTTGGACCCCTACAAAATCTGGTATTTTCAGGGCTTTAAAAAGTGAAATTTGGATACTGCGTCAGTATTTGCGATGATTTATAATTTCTATAATGGACAAGGACTCTCCAATCTGCTGCTATTCCACTGCTTAACACTGGATAACTTTGTACATATTTTGGACTTTCTGACAATTTGGGGCCCCTTGAAGATTTTCTTTGGGGGTGGGGCGGGGCGCAAATGTCCCCTTTGCTCCACCCCCTCCACCGATAGTGACAGCCCTGCTAAGAGGTTAGAACTATGGGTAGGAACGAAAAATTGCAATAAACCTGGAGAGAAAATGCCAAAAAAAACAACGGTAGTGAGCTAATTGGCAAACAGTCGTTCTGAGGGAGTCTTGGGGTGATGCTGAAAAATTAATGAGCTACGTGCTTGCACTCTGCTACGGTAGCAAAGAAAGCCATGCAATTTTGGGCTGTTCTTGCAGAAACAGCATGGGCCAGATTCCTTGCTGTGCTGAGTTCATACTCTGCAGAGTGGCCAACGGGAGCCGCTGGCCCTGCCCCCATTCTCAGTTTATTAGCCCGTATTCACAGGGTCAGATGGCCTGCCATATTTAGGACCAAGGAATAAATCATCCATCCAATTAGCTATGGATCTTGGGAGGGTTCATATGGTCACAGAATTGGGCCTTTGTTTGCTCTCATTCTGGGCAGGAGCCACTGATTGTAACGTGCGACTTTCTCTTCACCTAGGACTGCTGGGAAATTAGACATTTCTTCTTGTTCACAAAGCAAGAAAGACCGGCTGTATGCAAAAGCCCGTGATGCCTTTGCTAGCCAAACTGGAACCAGTGCTTACTACCCTTTAATTCAGCCATATTTAGGTAGGTATTTAAACTTTTCCCTTCTTTTATTCTAGTGCAGTTGATACAGGACTGGTCCTCCCCTGCCCCCTCCATAGATTGCCATAACTAGATGTTTATAAAAGATCTGCAGTAACAACCCTGCTTGGAAAATGCTACCGCATCTGTAAGTTTATTAAAAACCCTACCTATTTTTATTAAGGTGGAGCGCCAATAAAGGACCTGGAACACTTCGCAGGATCTAATATTGCCATGGATATCGACACATTTACTTCCTTAAAACCCAGCGAACTGCAGGTATGTTACACACATTCATTGCATGCTCCTTAAACTGCTGGCGCGTGCCTAGTAGAAGACCCCAATTCCATTGCTAGAGACTCTACCAGCTGTCTTGGTGTGGTCAGGATCTCTAGTGGAATGTCCATCAATGCAATGCTACAGAACAGCTGGTGGACTGAGGGATCCACAGGGAAAGGGGGTTTGCACCACTGATGCACATATAATGCGTTAGACGGGTAAAGCATTATATGTGCATCAGTGGTGCAAACCCCTTTCTCTGTCCTGAGGAGCTGACGATCTCAGTAGACAGGGAATATAACTTCACAGGAGAGAGGTCGCGCAATTATGTTTAGCAAGTGTTAGCGTCAAGGCTATTGCCCAATGAGAACTGGATGGGAGGGATTTGGGATGCTGTCTCTTTAATACATATTTTTTTAAATGTTATTATTTTGTCAGTAATCATATTAGAAAAAGTATCCTCTGGTAACACCGCCTGTTTGTGAAGTTGAACTGTTTTCACCACTGCATTGCAGAACCTCAGTGTCCAGAATGTGAAAAATTTGCTTGGTGTAAACCTCCCTGATCTAAAACGAGCTGAAAATCATCCATCCGTGAGCAGCTGGATCCAGAGGCACTATCAATCGGAACTGGACAGCGTCCTGGGCATCGGTCTGCTCGGGGGAATGTCAGAGCCAGTCTCAGAGGCAACTGCTAGCAGTGGGACTTCCGCTACCCCTGATACCAGCATCACCCCACCGACCACCACCTACAATGTCACCATCCCCCACGAAACCACCTCCCCACCTGCTATCATCACCCCCCTTGCTACCATCCGCAATACCACTACTACACACATCACCACTTCCCCACTTGCTACCACCGACAATACCACCACCACCCACAACACCACCTCCCTACCTGCCACCACCTACAATGGCACCATCCCCCACGAAACCACCTCCCCACCTGCTATCATTGCCCCACTTGCTACCATCCACAATACCACCACCACCGACAACACCACCTCCCCACCTGCTACCACCTACGATGACACCACAACCTACGATGACACCACCACCCACGACACCACTTCCCCACCAGCTACCACCTACAATGACACCATCCCCCACAACACCACTTCGCTACCTGTTATGATCACCCCACTTGCTACCATTCACAATACCACTACTACCCACAACACCACTTCCCCACCTGCTACCACCTACAATGATACCACCACCCACGACACCACTTCCCCACCTGCTACCACCTACAATGATACCACCACCCATGACACCACTTCCCCACCTGCTACCACCTACAATGATACCACCACCCACGACACCACTTCCCCACCTGCTACCACCTACAATGATACCACCACCCACGACACCACTTTCCCACCTGCTACCACCTACAATGACACCACCACCCACGACACCACTTCGCTACCTGTTATGATCACCCCACTTGCTACCATCCACAATACCACTACTACCCACAACACCACTTCCCCACCTGCTACCACCTACAATGACACCACCACCCACGACACCACTTCCCCACCTGCTACCACCTACAATGACACCACCACCCATGACACCACCACCCATGACACCACTTCGCTACCTGTTATGATCACCCCACTTGCTACCATTCACAATACCACTACTACCCACAACACCACTTCCCCACCTGCTACCACCCACAATATCACCATCCTACCTGCTACTATCCACACTACCATCTCCCCAACTGCTATTATCACCCCAACTAGCATCACCCACAATACCACCTCCCTACCTGGTCCCACCCACAACACCACCTTCATCACCTCCCCCAAGAAGCCTGTCACTTCCCCCCAGCCCACCCCAAACTCCACCTCCCCATCTCCCATCACCTCCACATCCACCCAAAAGACTGTCCTCACCTCAGCTTCCAGCACCACAACATCCACTGGCAAGTCTACCCCTACCTCAACAGCTACCACTCCCACAAGCCCTGGCAAGACGGCTGTTTCCCCTGCACCGGCCACCACCGTGTCTTCCACAACCATGATCACCCCCAAGACAGCCACTAAAAAACCAGCTACCAACACGACATGGCCACCAAAGCCACTACCACCAGGATACATCATTCTTGAACCGGTCACCGGTATGTATCTCTACAATGCACCAAAGTTAGGAAGAAGGAAAGTCTCAGGAAACAATCCCGGTGAAAAAATACCCCTTGACTAACACAGTCATTTGAGTCTGTTGATGACCAGCACCAGAATATGCATTCTGTTATTAGTAAGGGCACCCGTTACAGCTACTAGCAAATCAAGCAATGACACCCCACCAGGGAGTGCTATCATTTCACAGTATGAAACGTGCTGCCACCAGATGCTGCATGCGTTGCAGTCCAGTCAGGCACATCTTAGCACATTTACACGTGCTCTGGGTATGTCTTCACTGCACACTTCACATGGGCTCTTAGCAAGTGCAAACTCCCCTGCCATCCACACCGAAAAACCTCACACCAGGGTTTGGAGGTGCTTTGAGCTGAGGTTGGGTGACATGGCTGGGGTAGTGGGGATTTGAGCCTAGGCCGCAGGTTCACATGGGCTGGAATCCACCCACCTTGCAGCGAGGCTCCAGAATAATTATTTGAATGTTGGTAGTCCCCCAATGCTTTCCCACAATCCCCCTGGAAGGACAGACAAAATCTGCAGTTGACTGGGAAAAAATCCTAGCGCACCTCAGCGCCATGTCCGCAGGCCCACACGGGTGAGTGAGGAAGCAGGAATGTGTGTAGGGCTTTGCAGTGGGGATGCTCACGCCTGGGCTGGGCTAAGCAGGGTCCCAGGGTAATTGTGCAGTGTAGACACAGATGTATATTGGGGCCCCAGCCTCTGCCGATGTGAGCTGTTAACGCTTAACTGACCTTAGTGGAGCTGTGTCTAGTTACACCTGCTGGCCATGTTTTTGGTGTATTTAGTGCTCCTGAAAAGAGATTTTAGCAGCCCGTAGGGTCCCAAGTATAACAAAGGCTGAAGCTGCTGTAGACCCAGCCAAGGTCCCATGCCTGAGCTGAAGAAACTCTCTCTCTGAGGCAGAGGAGAGGTCAATGTCCACTAACCGTCAGCCCTTGGCCTTTTTGCACAGGATCCACGGGTGACACATTATAATATTGTTCGCTCAAATATACCCGCCTGACTGATCCCCCAACCTCATTGCACATGGGCCACTGAATCAGACAGTATTGTTTGTCATTATGGAGCGGGTGTAGGGGGGTGAAAACATTTTCTACTATATGGGGTTGGGCGGTGAAGCCACGGGAGCTGAACTGGAGATAGCCTCCTCACACCTGGGCTGGTGCGCAGTTGGGGAATTACACAGACAAATTCCTAAATGGCTTTTCTTCGAAAATGCTCTACTGTCAGATAGTACAAAGAGCCGGCTTCTCTCGTCAGTACAGCCTGGTGTGGCTCCACTGAGTTCAGTGGGTTTTCTCCTGCCTTACATCTGTAATACCATCACCACTGCCAATACCACCACCCCAGCTACTGTGCCCTAGTGTGAGAGGAAAACCAGTCCTTTCATGTATAGTAAATTCTATTCCACCACGCTCTCTACCTGTAACCAGCTGTGGGGTGCTGTTGCATGGCTGTGCGACCTTGGGGGCTTGTAGGGACAATAGGTGACGTAGGCCAAAAGGCAACACCTCTCTGTCTACATTAATCCTACCAGGAGTGCCTGAATGCCAAACACGATACTGTTCCTATCACCCCTTTGGGCGTTCGGGTCTGACCACGCTGATCATATGGACAAGCCAAGTAATTCTGATTTTTATTCTTTCCATCATCCAGCGTCAGGATCCAAACCAGCTTTCCGTTTGCTGCATGCCATCTCCGTTACCATCGGAATCTCCTTGTTGAGCAGGGTTCTCTAATGCCACCGTCACAGGCGCTGCCTCCACCACGTTCCTCCTTCCTTTAATTCCTCCCCTGACCCAAACTAGCTGAGATGGCAGCTGCAGACGTTTCCTATCCCCCCTCAAGGGAAGCAGCGACGCCATGAAAAGCAAAGACGCACAGTAGATCAAGCAGCTGTAGCACCGTCACTCTGATTCCCTGGAGCAATGCAATCATCCCGGAGAAAAGGGAAAGCACGTTAGCACTACGCCAAACAGCACACTGTGGGTGTTGTCGCTCAGCGGTTCGGAGAGAAGAGCAGTACAAGAGTCTCACACCAGGACCAGGAGCAGCAGCAAGGGACCCTTCCTATTGGCTCACTTTGCCCCATCCCTGGGTATGCAAAGCCTTCTCCAGCTGATCTCCCAAGGCCAAGCCCTCCTCAGGAGCAGCACCCGATGCCTACGCTGCATCTCCTTGGTCAGCAAGGGTGAAGCCAGCCCATAGGGTTACCTGGAGGAAAGTCCAGTTGTGGGGAAGGTTGCAGGGGGTAAAGGACACGGGCTGAAATACTGATTCAGTTTGAAATAAACAGGGGACTATGGTAGGGCAGATGCATTGCTGATGCTAGTGAGGCTAGCCATGAATTTGACCCACTGTTCTGTGCACGACACATTAACTACGCCTGGTTACAAATGGAACCGATAGGGCCAAGTCCTTGGCTGGTGTAAATTGCCACACTGCCATTGAAGTCAAGGGAGCTGCAGCAAATTACACCACCAGGGAATAACGTTATCGGGGGTGGGGGTGAGGAATCACCATTTTTCCAGCCAAAAAATACAAGACAAAATAAAGTCAGATGACTGTGAGTTCTAGTCTCCCATTACAACAACCTGGACCTCTCCACCACGCTGGGGACTTTTATCTGCTGGGGATCAGTGTCACCATATGGCTAACAGGAACCTATCCAGGGGCCGGCTTCAGTTCCAAAATCTTTCGGAGTTCAGGCTGCGAGGCAGGCATGAGCCTGGAAGACACACATGCCTACTAGATAAATACTAGGCATAATACTATGATCAATTGTATTGTGGTTGGGTTGGGCTCCATATTGATCTGTCAAGGGGCTCCACTCTGCCACCCTTCCTTACATGGGGGAGAACTTGAGCCATAACTAGTCCCATTGGAATCACAATTGAAACTCGTGGAGTAAGTCACTGCCCACTGTAAGAGGCGCAGAATTGGGTCTATTATTCTTGCGCTATAAACACAGTAGTGTCATGTATCCATCTGACGGCTCTGCCAGAAATCCCATAGATGTATTTAATTTGCTTTATTTTGGACTTATGAGAGATCTTTGATCAGGATTTGTTCAAGCCATGCCAAAGCCACTTGGGTGGGAACATTTATTTAAAAGCGTGTATATGGATTATCATTTTACTGCTGTATAGGCAACATCAGGCAAAGTATTTTACTTTTTCCTAATCACAGATGTCCCTTGATGTGTACAGTGCTTTCAGTTTAAGCTGTCTTTCCACTTAGTTTTAATAAAATATACCAGTTCCGTTCATAGATTGAGTTCCTCCACCTGTTTAGAAATGTAATTGCTATTTCTGTCTATCTCCTCCAACCAGGCTTGTATTCTCAGTCTTACATTCCAATAACTCTCCTATAAATTCTCCCCAATGAAGTGAACAAAGGGGAAAAGTTGGGAAGGGAACCTCAGAGTTGGTCTCTTCCCTCCAGGTCCTCTACCTTCATGGTTTCTTCCCTCATGGGTTGAAGAGATTCTTATATATCTTCTTGCTGAGGGCAAGTCAATGGCGCTAGTAGACTGAGCGAGTGCTCATCTGTGTGAGGAAAGGCTGCACTGTCTAGCCAGAAGTGAGCAGTGACTCGTAGGGCTTTCATGGAACGTGCAAGTGACATGGTCAGAGGCAAAACACATGGGTGTTAGTGTGATAGTGTCTATCCCCCACCACTCCATCCCAGGTTTTGCACAATGTCCAGTTCATGCTGGAACAAGCCACTTTGGAGCTGTTAGAGATCTCCAGCTAGGACTGATCGTTTCAATAAACCTGCAAAATTATTTACCTTACTGCTGAGATCCTTCGTATTCAAAGTTGTGGTGACCTGCGGCACAGCACCGTGTCTCATACTCAGCGAAACCCTACAAATGTGTAAACGGTGACACTTCCAAGCTGGAAATCCTCATTGACCCATGAGCATTTGCTCCTATGTTATCAGAAAAACGAGGCATTTAAACAAAATTAATGGGAAGCAAAAGGTCTAGACTGATTAGCTGTATGCTTGGATGAAATATATTGGTATATCCCTCTGGAATGCCTTTACTTTCTTCTCCCCCTCTCTGGTTTTAACCAGAAATTCCATCTTGGACCTGAGCAATCTTCCCACTGGTACACGCCATGAAGTTTTGGTTTTGACAGAAATCGACGTTTCTGAACATTCCCCAGCCAGCGCTGCTTTTAACCCTGCAGCCCGGCGCCAGAGGCTGCCCCTGGTGAGGAAGATCCTTTATTGCTTCCTGAACATCTGGACTGTCCTCAGCTCCCCTGCAAGTGACATCAGCCACAGGAGAAGTAGGGGCAAGCAGGGCCAGCTCTAGGCACCAGCGCTCCAAGCATGTGCTTGGAGCGGCACTTTCCAAGGGACAGCACTCCGGCTTCTTTTTTTTTTTTTTTTTTTGCTTGGGGTGCAAAAAGCCAGGAGCCGGCCCTGAGCGGAGGTGAGCTGTGGTGGTGGGGGGCGCGGGGAGGGCCGCAGGAAGTAACCCTGGGGG